>NC_065517.1:15306517-15376724 GCF_006386435.1 Epinephelus moara
TCCAGTGTGCCGCTGTCCAGCAACCTCATTTTGTAGGGGAGGGGGGGGGGCGGACACGACTCACAGCAGTATTTTGAATTTGAGTGCAGTAACTGTTTTGGCCACATTCTTACATACAGCGCCTTTAACCTGGGGGGGAAACCGGAGTGTGCGCTACACTTTTGCAACAATATTGTCCTGATATCAGCGTAACCGCTGCATAAGCGCAGTGGGGACTCACATACACTAATAGGCACAAGCGGCTGGGCCATCCACTGTAGGTACAAACACAGAAACTCGAATTACAACACACACACACACACAGAGCATGACCTCATTCTCTGCTCAGGACACCATTACTCCACAATATCCTTACAAAGACAATAATGGTTTGCTGCTATATTAATGCCCTAAATGTCGCATATAGAACCTTTCACAGACGCACGAGAGAGTGGTGTTGATGTTCTTATCTATGTTCTTACTATTCCTGTACGGTGGCTCATGAGCAGAAGGGTTATTTATGACCAGTGCACTTGTTCTCGCCTGCAGCTGTGATCAAGCTGTCAAATTTTGACCTCATCTGACGAGGTCAACATCACACGATGCTGATACGTTCTGTGCATATACAGGAGTGGATTTAAAAACACGCTTTAAATGTAATGAAGGCAATGTCTTTAGATAGCAGGGGCTCACATCAAATGTACGTACACAGGCTCCAGACGTTGCTAAACAAATACACAGACCTCTGTGCTTTTCTAAATGCTCAGCTGGCTGTTTTGACTTTAAAGTTTATGTAGAACAAAGAACAAGGACACAGATGGTGACATCCTGAGGACGTCACAAGATTCTTGGGACATTTTAAACATTGTCTTTGCACATCACTGAACCCTTCTCCCCTCCCAAATGCCCCCTTGATCACTACAATAAAATACATTCGGCTATAGGTCACCTGAAAAGTAATGAAAAAGCCATCTGGTGCTACAAACTAAGCTAGCTAAATAAGCTTTTTGTGTACATTAACATACATATGAAAACATGATAACCAGGCTTTTATTATCCTCAGATATGTGACGTCAGTGTCTCCTGTCTAGAACCATGCCCGGTAGAAATAGGGAGCCACTGTGTATTAATTTGTGGCCTGTTGTTTTTCAGGCTCTCCTAAAGGAATAGAGTTTAACTCGGTGAAGGAGGTGCTGATGTCTGTGAAGGCTGTGAAGTCTATGCACAGTCTGCATCTCTGGGCTCTGACTCTGGGCCAGGCACTGGTCTCCGTTCACCTGGCCATAGGTAATGTAACATACATGACTTAGGTTTTGTACATTGTAAAGGTTGTTGTAAAGATTGTAAAAGCACATTTGTAATTTTAATCTAGTCTGAGCGTAATTTTAACACAGATTCTGCATTTAAAATACAGTCTTCACTGGCCTAAATTGTTCTCATGCTCTAAAATATGTGTGAAGCTCAGGTGTGAAATAGAACAAACTAAGTACATTTACCCAAGTACTGTACTTAAGCATAAAATTTGAGGTATCTGCACTTTATTTGAGCCTTTTCTTTTCAGGCCACTGTCTATTTCGACTCCACTACATCTCGAAGGGAAATGTACTTTTTACCCCACTAGTTACTTTACATATTAAGATTTTTGCACACAAAACATATGAAAAGGTTATATAATATGATGTTTTGTTATCAATGAAACTACCCAACAGTTCCTATAAGTACAGCTGAAGTAACTACTCGATAAATTGATAAGCGGATTGACTAAAAATTAATCCCTGTTCCAAAACCAAAATCAGACCCTGAAAAGTGGAGGGCTAGCTAACTAGCTACTGAAGATATAGCCTACTGAATGTATACACATGCTGCTTTTGCTTTTAAATCATTATAACAGTGAATAAAGACCGACCCTGCTGTACAGGAACCAGTGAAGGGAAGCAGGGAAACTTTGCTGATATTCAACCAGCTCTGTGTCATCGCATTGTGCGTAGATGAAGGTTGTTGGACTTCCCCTGGTGATCCCTGCCTGTCCAGTGGCAGAGGTCCAGGTGCTGGCAGCAGCACCGGGGCGAAGCCAAACACAGTTCATCTGCACACACTGTGATGCCACACAGCTGGTTCAATATCAGCAAAGTTTCCCTTTATATTCATTGTCTTCTGTGGCGATCAGCAGTGATGTGGTGGTTCACTTTTACACTATGATCTGTAGCCTATAGTTCGGCTTTAGCTTCTAACTATCTTTGTCTTTTTAACCTGTTGTTGCTGCTGAGTCAGTTTGACATAAGTACTTTTACAAGAGGAAGAGAAGAATGAAGAAATTAGAAGAAACACCATCTAGTAAAACAGACTCACTGTGTTGCTTTCTTCATTCTCACTTCACGGCAGAGGAGGGTGCTGACGCTCAGTCTGTGCTGCAGGAGGCCACTGATCTGCTCCACACCAAGTTTGGTTTCCACAGCATCACCATCCAGGTGGAGCTCTACTCTGAGGACATGAGCCACTGCTCCCACTGCCAAGACCCCAGTGACTGATACTGAAAGACTGGAACCCAACAGGAACATGGAACGGCTCAGGCATTATTTTTCATTCTCTGTGGGTGAGCTGGAACAGTGACAGCTGCATTCACCGATGCAGCTTCCTGTTTAAGGAGTAGAAAGAGTTTTTGGTAGATTTGTTGTGTTCGCCATTAAGTCACAAGACAGCGAAATCATCCATGTGTTGGTAGTAGAGTGCTGATGCTGGAGCTCCATGCTAACATGGAACTAAGTCCTCCCATAAAGACCTTCATTAAAAAATAGGAGGGCTGTATGGTACTCCAGTCCTCAAGTTTGCATGGAGCTTTAACAAAATACAAGGACAATTTCACAAGAATGAAAGAAAGCCCTGATGAAGACAGTTTGTCCTAAAAAATATGCAACAGAACCATAAAACCTCCTCCACAAGATTGTATGACAGCACGATTACTGCTTATTGATGGAAAAATAATGTATAACAGCAAAATTTGTTCACCAGACTTGCTAGCTCATTGCTAGTTTACGGTAGTTGCAAATAAGTTACGAACCTTTTTACAAAGTCAACTGAGAAAAAGCATTTTCATTGTGCTTGAATGTGTTCAAGTTTGTCTGTGAAAGAGGTTCTAGGCAATAAGCTGTCATAAAGTTTACATTAATATGAACATGACCTGTGTACGAGCAGCAGGGATCCATCTTGACAAAAGTAGGAATACGAGTTAGCATGGGACGCAAGGACTCTTGGACGATCGTAGGCCATGAACACTAGCGCACAGTATTAGTTATTCAAGATTGTCTGTTTGATGTCTAACCTTTAAAAAATGAAATATTAAAAGTCAATTTAAGAAAAGCAGCACAGTTTATATTTATGCAACTATTTGAGGAGAAAACTATTTTTCCTTCTCCACTCTCTCCCAGTGTGTGATGCTTTATGAAATTAGCTGCTGCTGGTTGAAAACACTGCCTGATTTTTAGTACTTCACGTAAATTAAAGAAAACTGCCAGACACAGGGCTATACAAGAACTTTACTACTTATTTTCTACTGTAACTAACTTCCCTGATAATGTTACTTATACAAAATAGTAATGCAAAATCCTAATATATTAGCATGGAGCATACAATCAGTGCTGGCTGTTAGCATGGAGCACCTGAAGTCTTGTTCTACCAGAGACACATGGATGACTTTAATGTCTAATGTTACCAAACAGCCCGTCTACCGGACACTCACTCTACAGCTCACTGCCATCTTTGTTCCATTAACCTGCTTTTCACTAAAGGTCAGACATGCATGAGTGCTGCTAGCTGGTCACGATTGACATTTTTCAAGTTTTTTTTTTTTTTGCCAAAAACTTTTTCTATTACTTTTCTATACTATTTCTTGACATAACTGATCGAAGACTTCATGGTTATTTGTCAATTTGTCTTTTAAGAAAGAAAAGCATGAATAATACCTCTCTAAAAATATTAATTTTGAACATACTGTTGGTTGACGCCTTAGCAAAATCACAGACTGAGGGTGTAAGAACTTAAATCTGAGGATTGGTCAATGTCTTGATAAGGAAATTATGATGAGGGTGAAGTATAGGATGATTAACCATCTAAAGTCACCTTTTAATCCATGAACAGTGCTATATTTGCTTCCAAGTGAAACTGACAAGGGGTTCCTGGTTCAAAAACAGGGTGGGGGGTTCGAACCCAGGTTGGGGGAACCCTTCTCTGCGGGGTTCTCGTGTTCTCTGTGTCCACGTGGATTTTCTCCAGGTACTCCAGCTTCCTCCCACAGTCCAGACATGCAGGTCAGGTAAATTGGTGACTCTAAATTGGCTCCAGGTGTGAATGTGAGTGTGAATGGTTGTCTGTCTCTATGTGTCAGCTCTGTGATAATGTGGCGACCTGTCCAGGGTGTACCCTGCCTCTCACCAAGCCAAGATATTCGTCATGTTATGGACATGCAAACATTTTAATTTGGAGGCAAATTGTAAAGCGTTTTGTCCATTAATGGCAAACTCTAATTTTTAACCTGGACCTTTTTTTTGTGTCTAAGAGACAACCATTTTTGAAATTGGTCCAGTGTTGAGAATGATCACTGCAGCCAGCAGCATTGAAACACGCTGCAACGTAATCCCTATGGGCAATTGTATACCTTCAATGTATGTCCACTTAAAGTGCTTATGTTTGCCACTGAGAGGTTATTATAACTATCTGACAATTTTATGGAAAAGACCCTACAGAGTTATGAAACATTTTTCCTTACCCTTTGCTGATCTGGTCTGGTTTTTGTTGTGTGTGTAACCAAGTTTCTCTCAAAGAGAAGTCTCGTTCTGAAATCTGGCGGGCTTTTCCTACATAGTCAGCCATGACATCGAAAATCTTTCAAGCATGCTTTCAGTTGCATAATTGCTTTGAGAAAGCTCCTCTTGATTGGTCAGAATTTCCATGCAGGAAAAATCCAGGAAGTAAACAAAACTTTGAGGAAGAGTACACTTGCAAGATAAATGTGACACTTTCTAATGTTATAATGGAGGGACAAATACGTGGGTTGATTTTGGCGCTGGTCATTGTGGACTTTATTGCTGTCATTGTTCATTTTACTCAAACCATACAGTTTGTAAATGAGGCGTGGCTCCATCTAGAAAACAATGATTTGATGCATTAGAAACGCCGATTATTATGGCAGCATGGGAGGAGGTGCACATTAATAATCCTCTGGGACAGGCTAATGCTTGTTTAACCCAAACAATGCGTAATGCCACTGCAGTTGGTTCGGATCAAGGTTGTAACACGTTCTCACCACAAACAAACTGCACCAGAGTTTGGTTGTAACTGGACCTTGACCACCTCTTCCAGAAAGACAGAGACCAGCTCTTTAAGAAAGTCTCAGTCAGGTTGTTTTGGTGCGCATGTGAGCGCAATTGCTGTGTTCACACCTGCCCAAACAAACTGCACTTAAGGGGCAAAGGAGATTGAGTTCGACTGAACCGAACCAAAAAGGGCAGGTGTGAAAGCACCCTAAATAATATAAAGCTGTGCTTTCAGTACTCCAACAGAATGAACTCTTCCTGTCCCCCCTCTCTCCCTCTCTCCAGCTCTCGATAACATTTCCACTGTTGTTCTTCCTGCAACAAGTCACCTCTTGTGAGATTTCAGAGCAAGGCTTATCCCGGAGTGAAACTTTGTCACAATAACAATCGGAGCAGCGAAAGAAAGATAAATGTTTATGTTCTCTCTAGGGTCTTCTCCATTATGTTGTCAGACACTTCTAATAACAATCTGAGCCTGTCAGTGGCACTTGAAGTGGATGTAAAGAGAGACTGTTCCTCTCAGTACTGGACCAATTTCAAAAAATGTTGTCTCCATTAGTTACTAAGACACAAAAACAGGGTCCAGGTTGAAAAATTCCAAAGTGTCCCTATAAGGTAGAGAAAAGATATTGAAGTGTAGTTAGTTTCCTATTTCACTGTGAGTCCTGGTCTGGATCCCTCACACCGGTCCTAAAAGCCACAGTATCCTGACCTAAACTGTTCTACTACTCCCTTTAAACATTATACTACACTGTACCTCATCATACCATGTTGGCTACATGTGTCTCTCCTGTCTTATACCTAATAATTTCAGCTAAATGTTGACTTCACCAACATCTCTACTGTATTGGACTTTGCTTTATTTGATCACATCATAAGGAGTCTCTATGTCAGAGGGGAAGGAAAAGTAAATTCTTTTAGATTAATGAACATGTTTTTCAGGAAAATTCAATGGAACTATAAAGACTGGTTGAGATGTTTCTTAAGACACCAATAGCCTCAAAACTAAACCCATCAAGGGCTATTTTTGGTGGTAGTTCTTTTGACAATTTTGTTGTGTTGCAGCCATTTTCCGTTTCACTTGATCAGAGTCAGTACCCTCAGTTCTGTCTTTAGTGTGCATCTTTGTGAGATGGGTTTGTCTAGGAGTTGGCACTGTATTGATAAGTGTCAGACTGAAAAAGCATTCAGCTACTTTCAGTCCGAGCAGACACTCAGGTCTGAGGGCAAAAATGATTTAGTTCTTCAGCTAGACGATTAGTTTCAGCTTCACGCCGGCGTCATCCATCTCATCTATCTCTCATTCCTGCTGTAGCTTCAGTGTTACTCATCCATCTACTACTCCACTTCTCTCTGTTCCACCAGCTTTCATCTGTCTAGCTGTCCGCCCATCCATCCATCTGTGTTATTCAAGTCAGAGGCCCTGGAGTAGGCTGGATATTCAAAGTCCCAAAAGGTAACAGGAGCTTACAGCAGACTTCATGAGCGCTCAAGACTTTCAAAACTAGAATTACCATCTTGTAGTTGTATACCTCTGCGAACCACTTAAGTTGTAGTTATACTTTACATCCATGTCTGTCTAGACTCATATGTTGCAATGACAGTTGACAGTGCTTGCAAATATAGATGATGTTGTAAATAAGCTACAAATTCTAAAACATGGATGCTTCACACACATCTTCAACCCTGCAGCACAGAAGATTTATACGGTCAGCACAGTTTCAAGGTGGACACCTAAGATTAGTGTCACCAATTTAGTATCAGACCAAATAATGTCCAGATAAGTATTTTATGCATAATATTATGATGTCGCAGTGAAGTTGACCTTTGACGTTTTCGATATAAAATGTTAACACTTCATCATTTTATCCTATTAGACACTGGTGTGAAATTTGTCACAATAAGCGTATGAATTCTTGAGTTATGGCCAAAAACACACACGTTTTGCGAGGTCACAGTGACCTTGAGCTTTGACTACCAAAATCTAACCAGTTCATCATTGAGTCTGAGTGGACATTTGTGCCAAATTTGAGGAAATTTCCTCAAGGTATTCTTGAGATACTACGTTCATGAGAATGAGATGGACAAGGTCACAGTGATCTTGATCTTTGACTACCAAAATCTATTCAATTCATTGTTGAGTCTAAGTGAACATTTGTGCCAAATTTGAAGAAATTCCCTCAAGGTGTTCTTGAGATATCGTGCTCACGAGAATGGGATGGATGAGGCCACACTGACCTCGACCTTTGATCACCAAAATCTAATCAGTTCATTCTTGAGTCCAAATGGATGTTTGTGCCGAATTTGAGGAAATTTCCTTAAGGTGTTCTTGAGATATTACGTTCATGAGAATGAGATGGACGAGGTCACAGTGACCTTGACCTTTGACCACTAAAATCTTATCAGTTCATTGTTGAGTCTAAGAGAACATTTGTGCCAAATTTGAAGGAATTCCTTCGAGGTGTTGACAAGATATCACATTCACGGAGAATGGGATGGATGAGACTGACTTCCAAAATCTAATCAGTTCATTCTTGAGTCCAAATGGACGTTTGTGCCAAATTTGAAGAAAATTCCTCAAGGCGTTTTTGAAATGTCATGTTCACGAAAATAGGACAGACGAACAACCCAAAAACATAATACTTTAGGCCATGGCTGTTGCCGGCGTGGACACATAATAAAAATATCAACCCATTTTTAGTACACATCAGTGTTTATAGGGTGTACACCTCAGCTGATGGTTTACCTTTATTCAAACTAAGGCACTGGAATGACACCTCAACTTCGTCTTATATAAATTTTTTACATTATAATCCCCATTTTAACACTTTGCTTACACTATATTTTCCCACCTTTATTCTTTCTCTATCATTGCAACTCTTCATACCCCTTCATACAAAGCCAGCAATGCAGTGTAGCTTCCAGCCATTTATCAATCAATGTTATTTAGCTCCCGGCAATGCATGAAGCATCAGAGCTCAGCTTCCAGCCTTTCAAACAGTGCAGCTTAGCTCCATGCATCACTGAAGCTCAGCATCGGCTTTTCAGCAGCCAACAATTATGCAATTCCTTTAGACATTACATTCTCTAGTGAGCTTTGTTGTTGGCAAAACTGAGCAAACGTCCTGAAGGAGGCACTAGAGGAAAGCTTATGTTATGAACAAAAAATAGTTCATCCCCTGGGAAGCTGAATTGTGCAAAGTAAATAGTGGTCTGCCCTTAAGATTTGATTTCAATTAAATTTTGGGCTGATGGTGGTGCTAGGGGGCACGATCTTGTTATCATTAACATCATTAGAATTTCCAGGGACCACAAACATCAGCCAGTTTTGGTCTGTAATGGTTAATACTTTGAACTTGAGTGAAGAGTATACATTTTATTAGTCATAAGTAAAGCCAACAAGCCAGTTGTCATGCCTGTAATGTTTCGCAGCTCCTATAAAAGTGTTGATGTTGTTAGTCGCTCAAAGACAGGACAATTGTACATTGTAAACGCCTAGTTGACACCCATTCTGATCCAAATACTTGCATGGTTGTTAGCTGTTATTCAATATCATGTACAGTAAGAAGTTTCTCGTTCAACTGCCAATCAGAATACATCGATATGCCATGCGGAGGATAAATCAAAGAAAAGATATCTTCTTGAAAAATTCTATATTTTCACCAGTTTTTAAGGAGATCCTGTATATTTAAAGACATTTTTTTTCCTTTTGAAATAATGAAAAAATGAGAATATATATGGACCCAACAGCTAAGTTTAAACAAAGTGAATGTAATGACGACCAATGCATTTTACTGTACTAGTTTTGATATACATGCACACATACTAAAGTTCTCCTCTACAGGTGTTAAACTGGAGCCAAAGTTTGTCAGTACGGTTAATTTAATTCCAGAAAACACAGTTCCTGTCTGTTCACTATGAAAGTCTAATGTTTGAGAATGCTCTGTATTGTGCCGTTGCTGTCCGTGACAATTATTCTCTGTGACTGTTGTAAATATGTCAAATATTGTGTATTTTCTGTGTATGATTTTGTGTATACATGTGTAAATATATTTATCTCCCTTGTACAATTGGTCCTATTTGTCTAAGTGTTATGGTGATATTGCATAAATCCACATGTCACATCTGTGATGTTTGATATTTCATTTTTACATGTGGCAAGAGTTTTTTGTAAAGTGAAATAAAAGATTGCAGATGATGGAAAGAGGCTGGATTATTTTAGAGACAATGTAGGTCAACTAAGTCACTTTAATTTTGGAAACAAACCCTATTTTATATTTTGTTTGTGATAACATAATAATTCCAAAGTCTTGTAGAGTGAACTTTCACACTCATTTTTATTTAATATTTACTCAAATATTTTCTTAATTATAAAATCATTTATTATATGTGACATTTAAAAAAAATAGCAACAAAACAACAAAAGAACAATTGCTGTACATTGTGATGCTTTTATGATTTACAAGTTCATGACAACATTGTCAGTGATGAACTGTTTCATGACTGACAACATTATCATGGTGTTCACTGAACATCATTCTGAAACCGTCAATGACATTTGTAAGTGATGTGGAAAAACAAAACACAACTGATAAGCACATTCCCAAACCCCTAATTTAACTTAGAGGTAAATATGTTGTAGATAACCTCTAAAAAAGAGACAGCTGCATCTGTAAACAATAACAATTGTTTTGTAGACACTGAAAAATAAATTAGGTCATGTCACAATACAGCAGCTGTTTTAATTTAAAGGTCCAGTGCGTAGGACTCAGTGACATCTAGTGGTGAGGTTGCAGAACTGAAACTTCTCCTGTTCTACTGTTTTAAGTGTGTAGGAACACCAATTTGCTCAAAGCAAACAATGCAACTGGCCCTATCTAGAGCCGGTGTTTGGTTTGTCTGTTTTGGGCTATTGTAGAAATAAAATGGTGGACAAAAACACAACAATTCTTATTTTCAGACAATTATTTAACTTACGAAAACATAGTTATGAATATTACATACAATTTCTGCCAATAGATGCCCCTATATCCTACACACTGGATGTTAAAAAATGAATCAAAACCTTTCAATCATCAGAGGAACAACAGCAGGAATAGAGAGTAAAGACAGAAACAAGGAAGAAAAAGACCTAAAATATGTCATTATAAACATTACATCCAGCAGAGTTACAATAAAAAAATTCAAGTATTTCCCCTCAGTTATAGCCTGAGTTGTTTTTGACATGATAAAAAGAGAAAAAGTAGCAATTACAAAAATACAGCAGCAAGAATGAGCTTAAAGATACACGTTTCCAACTTGCTATTGATGTTTTTAAACTCAGCACGTTCACAGTTTGAGAACATCGACAGCAAGTTGAAAAAAGATAAAGTGCATCTTTAAGGCACTGTGAAAAAAATTAAATACCATGTTGTCAAGAAACTCTTAAAACTATGAGTGTGGAACCAATATGAACACAGGCTTTAAAGACAATGTGCAAATGTGATGAACAAGTTAAAAGAACGACACCGCTATCCTTGTTGCTGCACGCTCTTGCTAGTATGAACAAATCTGAAGACACAAATCAACAAAAACTGCAGTGGAATGTTTTACCGATTACACAATCAAAACTTTGCAAAATAATGTATGAGAAATTAGCCTGAATGGTTTTAAGTTTTTCCAGTTTCTCACATTTTGGCGACTCCATCCTTTACATCTAACATTTTGTAAGCAGAAACACTTCAGTTTGAATTTTTGCACCAACTAATGACAAGATGTGTCCTGTCTGCTTTGCATTATACTGACAGAAGTAGAAAAACAGGATTCATTTTATTGGTATTTTGAATGTATTTACTTGTTTCAGAATAACAAACAAAAGGTTTAAGTATGTTGCACCTGTAACCACACCCTACAGTGATGTCACAGTGTACCAACACACCCTAAAGTACACGTTTACATCACTGTAGGAAATTTTAACCACTGGACGCCAGCAATAGCAAGGTTTTTAGCTGTTGTTATCATCAATAAAAAAGCTGCAGGTATTGATTACTTTTCCTGAGAGTAGTTGATGTTTACATTTCTGTTTCTTTTGGACTGCTGTCAACAATGGATTCACTGCCACGTTTGCAATCTGTACGCCAAATTAGAGAAACTGGAGCAACCGAAAACCCTTCTTGACCTACTTGGAATCAATAATCATTAGGTGGAAAACGCTAATGTGGTGCGTGTTAAGCAAGGCACTTAAGTGCCAGCTGCTCAAACTTCTTGGAAGCAAATTAACTGTCACTTTTCATATTCATCTAGTGTAGGAAAAGTGTAAAAATTATGTCTATGAGACATCTGGTGGAAGTAAAATGGTGTTCAGTCTGAGGAACACAAGTTTTGGAGTGTGGAGGTGCGGAGGTCACAGGTGCAAACTCTTACCTGTAGTTCTCCATTAACCTGGAACACTTTCAGGCAGGATTTTAAGAACAGGTTCAGAGTTCAGAGATGAAAGAGTATTTTTGAGCTGCCCACATAACAGGATAAACCAAGTTGGAACAACAACAGCTGATTACTGTTGTTTTTATCATTTTTAAAACTGTTTTGCAGGTTAGAGTTTTTGTGGTCCACCTTTTGATCCCACAGTAAAGCTCAGCTCCTGCTATAGCTCGTCTGTAGCTGTTTGGACGGCCACCTCCTGGTCTTTTTGTGAGAACAGTGCGTCAAACTGGGCCTGGTTTTCTCTTATCATCTTCTTGGCATGGGGGCTTATCATAGACCTCAGACAGATTAGTCTGACCAGCCCTGTCTGGCCCCCGGTTGCTATCCAGTTATGGCAGCACATGTTTGGGTTGAAACGTACCTGAGGAGAGGAGGAAGGTACTTGAATGTTTCATAGCTGGGAAATGACAAACCTAAAAAACAAACAATGAATGAACAAGTACAAACCAGCTTTCAAATTTTGGATTTGTCATTGTCAAGCTGAAGGAAGTTGTGGAAAAATCTATTTGTCTATGTCTCTGATGGGCTCAACCAGTGACTTCAAAGGAAATTCCAATGTTTTTCAACCTGTTTCTTACTGTCATTATCGGGCTAAATTCATAGAGATTCATGGGCACCCAATAGCTCACCTGGTAGAGCAGGCGCCCCTTGTACAAAGGCTGTGTTCTTGCTGCAGCGGCCGTGGGTTCAATTCCAACCTATGGCCCTTTGCTGCATGTCATCCCCCATCTCTCCCTATTTCATACTGTATCTGTCCTAACAAATAAAGGCAAAAGGCCCCAAAAGCATCTTAAAAAAAGAGAGATTCTGGAAGAAAACGTTAAGTCGATCAAGGCAATCAGAGTGAATAAAATTCAATTTGACATTAAGAAATACAAAACCTTGCCTCTAAGTAGCTCTGCTTGCTCCAACAAATGCTGCTTTAAGTGAGTAACATTTCCTGAATCTCTATTATGGAGGAGGAAAAGTGCTTAGCTAGCACTATCAATAGTCAAAATGGACACAGTTTTACAGTGAAATAAAACAAAGGCTAAAAAATGCCTGCACTTTTCCTCAAGCTTCAGTGTGTTAATCTCTCACAGTCACCACACTAAATGCAGTTTTAATGGCTTATCCAGTCAGACAAAAACAAAATTCTTAATTCTTAAGGAAATATTGCTGATATGGAATTAACAGTAAAACTACTGAGATTAGTCTCAAGGAAAAGAACTGGTATAAATCTGTGTCATCAGCATAATGTGTTTGTTGCACTGAGCCAACATGTAAAAGCTGAACAGTAATGGACCAAGTCGTGATCCCTGAGGGACTCCATACATAACGTCAGCCTTGCCAGACAATTATTTATGCAGATGTTTTTTTGAGATATTGCGTTCATGAGACTGTGATGGATGTAAGGTCACACTGACCTTGACCTTTGACCACCAAATTCTCATAAGTTCATCCTTGATTCAAAGTGGATGTCTGTGCAAATTTAAAGAGTTTCCTGACGGTGAATTTTAGATACTGCATTCCTGAGGATAAGATGGATACAAGATCACGATGACCTTGACCTTTGACCCTTGACCACCAAAAACTTATCAGTTGATCCTTGAGTCCAAGTGGACATTTGTGCAAAATCTGAAGAAATTCACTATTGGCATTCTTGAGATATTTGGTTCACAAGAATGGGACAATCAGACAACCCGAAACATAATGCCTCTGGCTATGGCTATCGCTAGTGTGGAGGTATAAAAACAATGTATTTAGTCAAACAGAAGCATTTCCTTGCAACTTTCACTTATGACTCACTAGAAATGTGTGGCGGTGTATTTTTCTTCTGAGACTCTGCCCACAATCTGTATTTTCTTATTTTCTACTTATCTTTCTGACATTTATGGGCTTGAGTCCCCACAGCGCTTAGATAAGGTTGGGGCTTTATAAAAAAGCAGCTATCAGGTGCCAGACCGTAAGCAGAAGGCACCAAAGAGACTCAGCACCAAAAAAAAACCTGCAAATGTATCACCAAACCAGAGTGAATCTGGGGTTTGGCTTTTAGTTTTACATTCGGTGGCGAGTGTGTTTACAAACAGTAATCAACAATCCTGCATTGTATATAAATTTAGCAGTAATAAGCGAGAACAGATTATGATTTGTTTGTTTATTTAATCTTTTTTTTGGCTCTGCCAACACAAAATAAGAGTGTGTTGACCGTTGCTTTAAAGGCATGTATGATTCCGATGAGTTAACAGCTTGATGTGATAGTACGTTGTGACATCGGCTAATGTCATAAGCACACCTGGAGCAGGGCTGCTGCTATCCACCTAGGTGCCCCTAAGTGTAATTACTCTGTGCTTTTCGTATTTTTATTTTTTTTTACTTAATGACCCTGATGCATAGTTCATTTTATTATTTTGAGTAATTACATATATCATATTGCCTAGAATGGTCTAATGGTGCCTATTGTAGTTGTGCTTCGTCTTAAATTTAAATAGTTCATCATTATGATTGTGATTGATGATCATTAGCTGTTTTGGTGCCCCCTTCAGCACTTCATGCCCCATGCACGTAGTGGCGGTGCTGACCTGGAGGTTTGCAGTGAAGTATCTGGGCTTCTTTCCTTTCCTTCGTCCTCTTCTGATGACCATTCAGAATTTAACTCATATATTATTTGTGGAAATATATTAACTTTTGCTGTGCAGTGTTTTTAATGACAACTGTTATTGTAGGCTGATTAACGGGTTAGAACACCTGTAAAGCGGAGGGATACATGCGTGGTCATATGTCCCAGTGATGATGATGTACTCTTTGTCAGCACTCTTAGAATGACTTTTATGCAAACAAATGCTTTGACTGGAACTAACTACTGTATAATTATTTAATGTGATGACAAATTTTACTTCATCTTGAGTTAGTGTTACTATAAACTTATAACATTTTTAATCAAGTAGTTATTTGTCCACTCTTCCCTCCTGCGAATGACTCAGCTGTAGCTCTCAGTGAGTCAATATTACTGCCACCTCCTTCCTTTTTTTACTGATGCTCATCTATCCCTCTCTTCATCACTATAAATCCTCCTGGTGTGCCTCTGCTTTTATTTTTTTCTCTTCCTCTTGTCCAGTCAGTTTCTTCCTCCTTCTAATCCATTTATCCCCTTCAGACGAAAAGCCAGTCACAAACCCAGTGGCGTTTTGTTTTTGAGATTGTCCCATGAAGTGCCCGTCCATCATCTCATCCCAGAGGGCACGGCGACACCCTCCACTCTGCCCCTCTTAAAATTAAACACATCAAATCCTCAAATGGCTGCTTTCCATCTCCCCCTCCCTCCTTCCACCGAGGGTGACATTTTTCTCATTTTACACATCATTACATTCAGCCCGTCTTTATAGCTGCCCATCAGAGGAGGAGAAAAAGGAGGAAGGGGCTCTACTTTCATCTCTCACCTGCTTTCTTTTTTAGTCTAGTGTTTATCTTTCTCTTCCCTTCTTTGCCATGTTGTGTTGCAGCAGGAGTCTGATGATACTTGCGCTGTGTGTGTAAATACCTTGTGTAGTGCGCCCAACGGCTTCTCATCCAAGTTCAGCTTTCTCTTCACCTCCGTGTCCTTCATGCGTTTCCACAAGGTTTGCTTCTCGCCTCCTGCAAAGGTCCGCTGGAAGTCAAAGGAGATGATTATTACATTGTTACATGTGGAGAACGAATATGTTTGAAAAATACTGCGACTTGTTTTAATAACCACTCACAACTGGTGAATTAATCCTTAGAAATATTTGAAGTCTCTTCCAACATTGCTAACCCAGTGGAATAAATGATATTACACACTTTATTTATGAATCGATTTGATTACTGTGATAGTCATTTAACCGTTTAATGAAAGCACTAATTAGGTTTCCATGTCATTATGTGTTATTACTTTAATACATATGATACAGTTAATACAATCATCAATTTATTTGTTACAATACATAATTAATGATTTAGTTGGATGATGATGGCTACATGTAGGTGGGTGTTCAATTAATCACATGGCTGCCAGACAAATTTATTGTCCATGGGGACAATAATGCCAGAGTTGACAAATAAATAAATTCTGAATAATGATGCATTTATCTTTTAAAGATTTTTTGGCCTTTATTCGATAGGATGGACAGAATGAAAGAGGGGAGGAGGGTTGGGGACATGCAGCAAAAGACTGCAAGTCAGACTCAGCCTTCATTTGGCACATACTATGTAGTACTACACTGGTGTCTGAAGCAAGTTCTTACTCCAAACTCAGCTTACACAAAGTCTTGATGGTCTTTTTATGCATATTTGATCTCTTGGGACAGTCTAAAAGCAATTTCAACAGCCTTTTCACCTGGATAAAAATTAAATCCTGACATAACAAAATAAAACATAGTGTAAAATATTCAGAATAAATGGCATAAAATAAAGAAATAAGTATTTCCTAAACCAAGGGCTGAGTATCATTTGAAATCTTGTTTTCCCATTTGGCAACCTATCACTAACGCTGGGTGTGGTCAGAGGTGAAACAGACTTGAAACTTTTCACTTTTGTTCCTCTCTAAACGTTGGCTAAAATACATTCTGAATTAGAAAAATAATGATTTAACAAATGTTCATCAAAGATTAAGTGAACTACTCATTGCAACAGGAATGTTCTGCCAGAACCAAAAAGTTTTAAGGTTTGTCACCCAGCCCTACAAAAAAAAAAAGGCTCATTTTCTTTTACCTTCAATTTGGTCTTTCATTTACTGATAAGGTTTTCCTCAGTTTGATTTTCTTGATTGTAACAACATTTTAATTTGCTTCCTTGTGTACAGCACTTGGTGACTTGGTTTCTGAATCTACCCACCATATCGCTGTCCATATGTTGGAGGAGGTATTTCTTCACAGCCTCTTTGTACGTGTGGAACCGCAGAGGGGGACATTGATTCTTTCTATCTCTTCCTCCATCGCTTCCGTTTTCATTATCGTCCTCATTCCCTCCTTCAGATCCGGCATCCGCTCCTTCTGCCTCTCCTCCCTCCTGCTCTTCAACATCACATCCCTCCTCCTCCACTCCTCCCATCTCTTGATTTTGTTCTTCAGTAGTATCGTGAAGCACCAGAGATGTTAAGTAAACAGGCTGAAAACACAGGGTGATGAGAACACGTTAATGTAATTGCAGAGACAATATTGCAACTTCTCCGACAATTCTTTATTCATTCCACTGTTTAACTTTTAAAACGTATGCCTGGGCAGCAACATGACATCAAATAACAACAAAGAATAGTGAACTTACAAATCGTCTCTCTAACGTGCGTTTGATGTACTGAGGACTGCTGCATATCTGAGGTAACAGCGAGAGGATCACCTCACCAAGGCTGTCTGCAGTCACCACACTGTTCATCCAGTCGGTGTAAGATATAGACTACAATGAAACAGAGAAAGACAAATCGGCATTAAGAATATTTCCCTCTTTAACTACTGTCTTGTTTAAGGTTTTGCTAAATTATCATCTGATTCAATTCTCTAGGTTATACTAAGAATCACACTGTAATGTGACATTGTTGTGGGCTCAATATAAACTCCCTGTGACCTTTAGTGGAGAAAATTGGTTCCCAATTACTTACAATGAGTTTAAGGGAATCAAAAGTAGTTATGAGAGATAATTTCAGCACCAAGCATTCATTCATTCATTTTCTGTAACCTATCCCAGCTGACATTGGGCATCGCCAGACTATCAAAGGGCTGACACATAGAGACAGACAATCATTCACACTTATGGGCAATTTAGAGTCACCAATTAACCTGCATGTCTTTAGATTGTGGGAAGAAGCCGGAGTACCCCGAGAACACCCACGCTGACACGGGGAGAACATGCAAACTCCGCACAGAAGGGCTTTGTGGGAGGTTTTGTCACATTTAGTATATGAATTCCTGCGTTATGGCCAAAAACATGTTTAGTGAGGTCACAGTGACCTCTGACCTCTGACCACCAAATTCTAATGAGTTCATCCTTGAGTCCGAGTGGACGTTTGTGCCACATTTGAAGAAATTCCTGCAATCAGTTTTATGAGAAAGGGATGGACGGACAGATGGGTGACCTGAAAACAACTTAAAAACATAACACCTCTGGCCACGGCTATCACAGGTATGGGCCTATACAGAAAAAGCAGCAGAAGAAATGTTTTTTTACGGGCCATAAAGGAGACTGATGATATTCTCAGTTTTTCCTATTGTAAACTGAAAAGACCAAAACCAACAGGGAATGTAACCACTAACAGGTAATGTATGTGTATCAGAGCCTGAGTTATCTTCTTCCTCTGTGCCATAGAGCTCTGCTATTGTCTTAAGACTTTAAAAACACATCAGGTAGACACACTGTTGCACTGGGTGATGTTCCTTTGTTACCACAAACACAAACTGTAGTTTATTTTTACTCAATCCCACATACACCATCCTGCTGCCCCAAATACTCACGGGATTAATCCACTGCAGAAAATAGTCCCTATGTCTGAGTTACTAAAGTTTTATGTGCCTTTTTAAAAATGAAATTGCCCAGGCCATTTTTAAAGATTTATGTCTTCAGTAGAAATCAATTTGCTTGTGCTTGTTCTGAGTACCAAAGACAGAAAGTCAGAGAGTATTGAGAGGAACTAATTGCTGTTGGTTTTGGTCTGTTGATGTTTTATTTTCAAGATAAAAAAGTAGCATAATGCCAGCCTTATCATTTTACGGTGAGTGGGTCAAACTACCAACTGGCTGTTCTAATACCAGGTACATTCAGGTATATATATTACCCTATGGTTCAAAGTGTTTGTCATGAACGCTTCATGACTAGCACACAAGTGCAAAGACATCCTTGTCAACATGAAACACAGCAATGACTTCCTAAAGAGCCAAGCTAATCTATTTTGTAGTCCCTGGCTAATATAGAGGATGCCAATGAATGAAAGATGAAAGATTACAACACACTCACCCACAGAGAGGCTGTCCTAGGAATCGCAAAGATGGCTCGCATATAATGGTCAAAGTAATGGACTCCTTGTGAACCATACCTAAATAAAAAAAATTCCAACAAAAATAAGTAAGAAAGGAAAGACATGGTGAGACATGTTGAAATCTCAGCATGGCCGACAAGTACACTCCCTCAGTGCATTTAACGGGGAAGCCCACTAATTTTCAAAGTCAATTTACTAGTCATGGTATACCATAGTTTGTAGCAGTTACTTTTATGATATTTACAGACATTAAGACAGGGAAAAAAAGAAGAAGCTGTCTTACGCTGCATAGGCGTTCTCCTGAGCCAACAAGAGGCCCGGTGCATTCAATGGCCAGTAGATCTCATTGGTCAGATAGCGTTTCTGAACAGTGATGGGATTGTAGAGCCTCCTCAGATCCCATGTCTTAATATAGCGGTCTTCTCCTGCTGTCACCAACAGGTACCTGAGAGGAAAAACAGAAAGAGAGCCTGTTGTCAGTGTCCAGTTTTTTAAAGATGTTAATGGTGGGAAGCAATCACTTCATTGTAAAAAGTAGAAAATGTAAAAATGGCTGAATATCACAGCCCGACCAGTGCAGGGCTTCTGATACCAATAGTGGTATTTCATGGTTTCCAGTTTATTTTCTTTTAACACGTGTGACCAGGAAACATACTGGGTAGGACATTTCACAGTTGAAAATAAACTTGTCTTTTCTCTCTAGTCTGCAAACTATAAAATGGTGAGATTGTTTCAAAACATTTCTCCTATTTCTCCTTTACTTAAATTTTTTGTCATTTATTTGCTGACGTGTAAGACCGATAATGATGTATCTCGGATGAGCTAATATCTGCTCTACTGAATATGTGAATTTACTTGTAATGCAGAGCTTCAACACAGACATGGAATGCATCATTCCCCTTACATTGATCAAATCTGACAGTGGTGTCTGCCATAGAACAAATGAGGAAAGAGCAATCAATAAAGCCAGATTTCATTGTGACAAAAACAGTGGTGTATGAATGTAGAGAGAAGATGACAAACTGTTCAGGTGAGGAAAAAAAAGAAAAGAAAAGAAAAGAGAAAGTAGAGGTGGAACAGAGAGAGCGAGAGAGAGGGGTAGTTTTATCTCTTTCAACATGGCTGTGTAATTAAAAAGCAGTGATCCAGACAAGATATGTGTCCTCTTGAGTCTCTGCCAGGAGGGTGACTCTCTCTGGAGGATTAATCTTATTCATGTACGTGGTTCAACCTTAGTTTAATACCTTTTTACACCTGCCTTACAGAAAATCCACTCAAATGTGTTAAGCTCAAGCACAGTAAATAACCAACAATGGACTAAAAAACATGGCTGCTTCTCAAATTAGTCTCAGATCTGCACAGGCTTCAAACATGCAATGTGAATAAATTCATTCTTTTTCCACAACCGCTTCTCCTGTTAGGGGTCGTGGGGGGGCTGGAGAGGTAAAGTACACCCTGGACAGGGGTGTTGGTGGCTTAGTGGTAGAGCAGGCACCCCATGTACAAGGCTGTTGCCGCGGCAGCCTGGGTTCGAGTCCAGCCTGTGGCCCTTTGCTGCATGTCTCTCCCTCTCTCTCTCTCTCTCTGTCTCTCCCCTTCACGCTTCACTGTCCTGTCAATTAAAGGCAAAAAATGCCCTAAAAAATATCTCAAATAAACAAAAAAAGTACACCCTGGACAGGTCACCAGACTATCGCAAGGCTGACACAAAGAGACAGACAACCTTTCACACTCACATTCATTTAGAGTCACCAATTATCCACCTTTTATCAGGACTACACTGTGCTGCCTGTACATATTTAATCAGAATTTTAATTGAGGTCAACATCAAAGTTCATCTTCTTGAGAAAACCAGACGAAATTTGCTGCAATGTGGTGGTAATATCTGCATTACTGGGACAGGCAACCTTGAAGTAGTTTGCCAGTGTTGGTAATAATGACTCAGTGCTTGTGAGTCACGTTAAAGCATAAGGGAGCTATATGTAAGAAATCTAAAGCAAATAGTCGTAAAATCCTCCTAATACGTCACAGAGACTAAGGAATAATGTTAATATAACATACTGATCAGTATGCAGTATTGTGAATTTGAGTGCAGTAACTGTTTTGGCCACATTCTTACATACAGCGCCTTTAACATATCAGATATGATATAAACTGATCTAAACTGTCTCCCCGTTGGATGCTAAGCTAATGTTGGCTAATGTTGAGTGTTTTTGACTGGACAAACTTTTTTCATAGTTCTAAGAACCCCATCTTCTTGATATGTCTGCACCGCAAGAACTGGAAATGATTGTAGTGTCTAGAACACCGTTGAGAAATGTTTTTAACTCCTATTTCAGAGTAGATACTCTCCCAGTACTAGGACCACGAACCATGAACGATGCAAATGTACGGTTATTGGTCCAGATGTCATAAATGTATGTTGATTTGTCAAACACAGCCCTGGCAAATGCCTTTTTTAAAAACCTGATAGCCATGTAAAAAACAGACAAAGCAAAACACAGACCACAGCTTGAAACGAGAAATAGAGGAAAACATGGACAGATGGACCAAAAGTTGAGTTCAGGCTTTAGTGAGTACATATGTGACAGTGGAAATAATGCGTTTATGACTCGTCAAAGCAAAAGTGAAGTTGCTATACTAACCACTGGCTGGTTTACAATATGTCACTTCAGTGGTCCTGTTGGCTGTGTGAATGCAAACAGAAAAAAAGCCACTGGAGGCATGTAGTTCTCATGGGGGGCTCACCAGTGGGCAGTTTCTCTAGTGGAGTCCCAACTGTTTGGTCCGAAAACACCTGACAGATGATGGAACAAGCTGCTCCTCTCTGAATGTCCAGAGATCATTAAAGTATTTAAGTACTTTAAGTATACCTGAGGGTTGTTATTATTATCTGTTAGCATTAGCTGTTAGTCAGTGCTGTGCTGGCTACAATGTACAGTAAAATGAAGTGCACATACACACTAATGCTAGATGGTTTGTTGACCGACAGACACATCACTCTGGTGGTCTTTGAGAACTTTTAGTGAATAATATGGACGCCAAATGATTTATTTTGTAGTTTAACTAACTAACATAATAAATGGAGATGGAGGTGATAAAATCTAAAAATGAGAAACCTGCCAACAGCATTGATTCTGCCCTTGATTTTTATGGAGGACAAGTAGGGACAGAGAAGTTTTAATGGCAGAAAATTTTATGTGCTTAAAAGGGGTCATTGTTGCAATGGGTTGCTTTAACTCAAAACTGTTGTTAGACATAAAATTAAACTGATACAGGAGAGCCTTAGCAGAGTTTGAAAGCTGGTGCTGATATCTCATATTTTGAGCTGACGGTCGATCTACTTTGAACAAAATGTTCTAAAAACAGTTTTTCAGCATTCCTCCAAGAGCTGTAATTTCAGCATTTCTCCAAAACTATATGCATGTCAAGGAAGAAGAGACTTTGTGAAGGCATTTACATGATGTGACACCAAAAGCCATGTTAATAATCTGGTGTCAGCATCTTAAAAGATGATACTGCAGATTTTTGATGACTGCAGATGTTACTGGAGCTGTTAAGGGAAGAAACTCCTTAATAGCAGGTGTAGACGACACTCTGACTGACTGGCCAATATCAGAATTTTAATAAAAAGCCAATTTTGTCCCAGGACATTGCTTTAGCCCTTATGCTGACTTGCACAGCATATTAGTGAATCCTTGTAGCAGACACCGGTGATGTAAATGACCCTTTCGTCTTTCTCCTCATCTACACGTACTTCACCTGACTAATGGAGCAGAGAAGCATTTACAGGGGATGAAACCATCTCCATGAGGTTTTGGGTAAAATGTTGAACTATGACCTTTTATCACATATGAAATACTGGCCAGTCATGGTTCACCCCTGTGCATAGTCATAATCATCTACATACAGAATTTAGGATGTACTCACATCAACAACGTTGAACAAGAGTTTATCTGAATTACGGAGTTCCCCTGTGGTTTAATTTGGCATTTTGCTAGGAAGGACAACATAATTTTGCATGGAGACACCCTAGGTGACAATAATTTTAACACGGTCTGTGGAAACTGGACCTTACTTCACCATTTTACACAACGGACCACAGCACATAGCTAGAGAGGTTTGTTGCTCTTTCTAACACAGTCCTAAGCCCTTAGTTAATCATATTTAGAAAGCAGGAAATGCTCCTGTTATTTAGTAACGTGTATCTGAGTTTGCAGAAATAATGTGTAGTCCCACATGGGTCCATTCTAGTGCCCTTTCTGTTCAATATATGCATGCTTCCACTAGCTCAAATCATGCACAACAGCAGAGATCCAAAGGATCAGCGGGTACATTTACATGTGCATTAATATTCCACTTTTATTCCAAATATTCCAAATTTGATATGGGTCATGTAAACAGCATATTCTATTTAGATATTTTCCGAATAGGCAAATGTAGAATTTTTAAGACATGTGGGATGCTGATATTATTCAGGTTTTAATAGCATTCTTTGGACATGTATACAGTGCATTTAGAATATGCCACACGATTGGGGTTTTTACTGCAGTTTGCGTCACACAGCCACTTGCTGGTTTATTGCTCTGTGCATTGTCATGAATATGTCGCACACAAATCAACTTCCCAAAAGTTTGCAATGCTGTGGTAAAGATGAATGCCCAAAAGAAAAGCACATATGTAGTAGGAAGAAGTAACAAACCAACTTCTAAACATTATGAAAGACTAGGGATACCAATGGGTTTTTGGATTATGTGCAAAATATCCTAGAGCTGAACTTGTGTAGAAGGTGGACGAAGGAATATAAATGGGAGGCTGTATTCACATGGTCGAACAAGCCTATCAATGGAGGAAAAAATCCTGGACTAAGCATCAGCCGTTCCACTTTTTGACATGATAAATGACATGTTAGGGCAAGTTAACTGGATGCATGTAAACGGGAAAATTAGTGGAATATGCATTTCTATTAAACATATAAACAGCTTAATTGGAATATTGTAATAATATACTATATTGTGCAAAAACCAAAAACAACAAAAAAAAAACTGTGTATTTTGTACACATAAACAGCTGATCAAAGTCCAATGCTTTGTTTAGTCTACACTACTGTGTTTTGCCCACCTCAGCTGCTAGTGTTGTCCTGGTGATTGACCCTGCTTTGACAGCCAGGTCTCAAACTTTGCTAAAATCTGTTCTCTCTCCTCCTTGTTCCTAAACAGGAAAGCTATGTGTCTTCAAAATATTGAGGAAGCAGCACCTCCGTTTTAGGTGCTGCAAACTGTTTTACAAATTTAAATTACAAATGTCACCGGTGGCAGGTAATCTCAGCTGTCGCTTATTAACCTTAATTCTATGGTGATTAAGTGTATGACAGACCAACATAAAATTTGGCTGTTGTCAGGTTTATGTGCGAGCCGCTGTCTGCAGTCAGCCAGTTATTGTTTATGACTTAGTTATTAAGGAAAATTAATACATACAAAAACATAAAAGACATTGAAAGCTGTAATAGAACAAAACCTGCTTTTTCTAAAAATGGGTATTTTATTATAATCTTTCAGTTCTCCTAGGCTGTATAGTCTTAAGGTCTTAAACCAGATAAATATTCCTCACAGGAAGATTGAGATTTTGAGGTATTTAGGGAAGATCTAACTAAAAGAAAGACCGATGACTGAAGGTCAGTGATGTTGCTGAACAGACATAAGTCAGGTAACCTCTTCTGAATGGCTCGGGTAGGACGTGGCTGCACGCCCAGCCTTGTACCCTACTTTTTGAATTAGTACCTAAACACAGTGGAACAAGGGCTGTTCTGCCAAAATTAAGCACAAATTTCTTCTTTCAGGATTTATTGTGCTGCCTTTGGCTGCAAGTACCAGAGCTGCCTTTAACCACCCACCTTTTAATTGGCTGTGAATAATACTGCCAAACTAAAGTAGATGTTTAGAATAAGTGAGAAAGGATAAAAAAGCAAAGGAAATCCTGCAGTCCAATCCATTCTCTCTTCTGTGCTCCTCCCCAAGGTTTGCCATGATTTTCCCCATAAAATTTCTTTATGGGGGTGTTTTTTATGATTAGGGGTTATACAAATAAATTGGATTTGCCCTGAAACATGTCATGTGTGGAAAAAAACCCCATAACCACTCGAATGTGCTTGTGAATTGAAATCATTTGAAGCTGCTGCAACAATAGAAAGTAGGTTTTTAGCCAACAATGGGTGCTTTTGATCCACTTATCAATTTTGCTGATTTCCAACATTATTCTTAAGTACCTGTTATGGACTGACACAGTCATATAACATTTACACTTGTAATTACTCCCATGCACTATTCATCTAAATTCTGTATCATGCAGTGACAAGCTGAGCAGATGCAAGATAAATGATTCTGAAGTCACAATATTTTATCTGCAGACTAATCAAAGCTGAAAGAATAAACAAAGCTTTCCTTCAACAGACAGTTATAAAAAGGCACTAGTCTATGTAGGAATTTTATACTATGATTAATACATAGATACCAAGTTGAAGAACGGGAATGTCGTCCTTCACCACACATTCACACATGACTAATGATGACAAATGTGACATCATGTAAATGCAGCATCAGCATACGGGTGGGATCACAGTGAAAGTGTCTACCTGGAGGCGGGACAGAAGGCCAGGGCCCTGACGGCATGGTCGTGAGCCAGGAGGCATCGATAGGGCAGCAGGCTGAGCGACGTGCTTGACTCTCGCACCCGCAACAGCGCCGACTTCGTGCACAGATCCCACAGACCTACTACACCTAGGGAGAGAGAATGTAATACACGAGACAACAACAGAAAATAAGGGCTCAAATTAAATCCTTTTAATTTGCAAAAGACAGAAGCACTATTTGTTGGAAAACAAATTAATCAGTGGCAAGAATAAAGAGGCATGAAGATAAACCTGAGGTTATCTAAAATGTGCATTTGTTTGTTCTTTCGAACATCGAACAGATTAATCAAGAGCATCTCAGGGAAATCAATTCATACCATCATAGAATCCAATAGCCATTATGTTGTGTGGTTTTTCAGGCAGCCAATCCATAGACAGGACTTGTCCACTCCTTTCATGTCGAAGAGCTTTCAATGCGCCCAGCTTCAGAGTTAACACTCCTTCTGCCTGCACACAACAAACAAATGTCACTGGTACAACAATGTAAACAGTCAGGTTGGGTATCATATTTCCCTGATGCCCAATGTCACATACTACATACTGTATAGAAGGCATTTCATAATCTAATGTGCAGATAAGCAGAATTTAACGAGGTGAACAGAGAAAGAGACAAAGAAACAATTTCAATGGGAACCTACCTGGTATATTGGCAACTGTTCACTGGCTGTTCCTGTGGAGAGAAACATAAATCACACTAAGTATGTGTTTATTGGTAATGATAATTCAAACTAATGATAGGATGCAATGAGATTCACAATGAGCATTTATAGGGAACAAAAAATATGTTGAATGTAAATATAGAAACATTGTGTTGCAGTCATTTGAGTTTTGTTTCACCTCCACTGGTGCAAACAACAAAGAAAAATGTGCTTTATGTAATGACATCTCAAGAGTGACGTGTAAGCAGCGACGATCACAAGGCCGGCTCTTCACTTTCAAACTTGGCATCAGTCTAAACTGTACTTTGTCAGCCTCAAATGTATTTTGGTTCAGGCTATGCTCTAGTTAGCTTACACAACGTGTTGTCTTGAAATAAAAAATGTTTTCAGTTGTCATTGACAAGCCCATTGGAGGGCTTAGTGAAAAGTTGTCTGAAAGGGAGAAGACACGATAATTTTTTAAATATGGGGTTAACAGTGCACATTTTCAGACAGTCTCTCCTTGGAGGCATTCATAATGTTGCAGTGGTTCATGTGAAAAAAGGAAGATAGAAAGAGAACTTCAAACCTTGGATTCTTTCACACCTCCACACAGCTGGCCAATCACAGCATGAAGTGTGTGAATGACAAATTATTACTTAGGAAAGTTACAGAAATGATCGGATGCAACAGTGGGTTTCCAAAGCTATTCACCTATCCAGAGCACTTCGGAGTATACAGCCAGCTTTGGGCTCTGAGCTGAAACAACATAACATGAGCAATCTAACATACTCAGGATTAGCACAGTTTGCAAGTTCAAGTCTGTTGCACTATTAACCACATCCATCATCGACTAGACTGTAGACAGCACTATATATATAGAGTTAGAGTTTGGCAAAGCATGACATAGTGACTAGATGGCAGCACATATAGGATAATTGATCTAGCTGTAGTTATTTTTTCACATGCGTCAATTCAAGAAGGTAAAATGCTAACTTATAGCATTATAGCATGCTAATGTTAACATTTAGCTCAAGGTAAAGCTGAGGCTGAAGTAAATTCAATCATTAGTTTCAGAGGTATCCTGAAGTGAATTTAGGCATGAAAACTTGACCTAATGATGCCGCCAGAAGTTCATCCTATAGGGAACATAAAAGTCTGTAAAGAGTTTCACATCTGTCTATCCAACAGTTGTCGAGATGAGACACTCTGAAGCAAAAGGGCCCTATTTAAACTACCACTGGCACATGATCTAAAGTACATGCAACAAGTGCATCTAGGGTGTGTCCATCTTCATTTTGCTCGTAAAAGGGTGCTTAATCTTGGCACAACATAAGGCGCATCTTATTTACTTAATCAATTATAGGCGTGTTTTTGCGGTCAAGTGAATTCAACCAAGCCACTGCTATTAATGTGGCAGGTTTGGCAAATTAGAGTAGCAAGTGGTTTTCTGCTGAGAGTAATGCAGTGAGAACAGTAATGCCACTGCAGCAAAACTAAAAAACTGTAGTTATAAACTTGACAGAGTAAACAAGTGCATTTAGGGAGTGTCTACCTCCATTTTCGTTGGGTGCAAACTAAGTAAGGCGCCAGGGGTAAAAGGGTTGTATTTATTCCCTTCATAAATCATAGTTGTATTTTGGGCATAATGTGAATTCAACCAGTCAGAATGTCATCTTCCATTACCTTTAAAAGCCAGGTACACCTGCACCTGGACCACTGCTATTTGTATGCTGGATTTGGCAAATTGGAGAGGCGAGCGGTTTTCTGCTGAGAGTAATGCAGTATGAGCAGTGATGTCACTGTAGTAAATATCGTGGGACATTTAAGCAGCAAAACTAAAAACTGTAGTTACAGATTTGATGGAGGACACGAAACTTAACTTTTAACTTCTAAAATGATCAATGACATTACGCTGCTCCTCATGCGTATATACACACAGCATCTTTCTCTCATAAAGGGGAGCAAGACAGCAGCTCTGCTATGTTCACATGATGAAGAATGTAATCAATATGTTCCCAGTCAATAATGTATTATTTCGCCCACCCACAACCCATCCGTGTGTCCCTGTGTGTGTAACAAGCAGGGTGTGCATGCATTGTGTAAGCGCACCTTACCGTCTGAGTAATGACCCATTTAAATAGCAGGAAAATACTACACCATTCTGACGTTAGACCAGGGTTTGTGGGTTAATGGCGGAACCGCTTTCTGCTGCCTCAAAATAGCAATGCGCCAACAATGCACCTGACGCCATCTCATTTTAGGATCTACACACCCACGCATGCAAAAACATTTGCTACTTACACAACGTGGGCACTGGCTGAAAATAATAACAACGCTGGTCTGAAATTGTGGTGGGGTTAGACAGGGCCAAAAGACAGACCAATGCAACAACTGCTATCACCATCTCTCGAGCCCCTACCCTGATGTGGTAAAAAATTGCTGGATGTTAAGCACCACTTTAGAAGTAATTCTGCCGTGCCTGCCTTGACAATCACTGTTGTGCTTAATAGATGTAAAATCCAATAACAAAAAAAAGGTGTCAGACTGTTCACCCGTCATTAGTTTCCTCTCCTCCTCCAGTTTAGATTACAGAGAGCTCAGATCAATATGGTGTCCTCCTCACTCTTCCACACCCTCCATCAACTCACCTCTGCCTCAGAAAAACACACACTCATACTTTTATATAGGTCTTGTGTCTTAAATCAAGCCCTACTCTTTTCCCTCTCAGTGATCAGACCCTGGATGAACCCTAGCTCACCATCAGTGAGAATACGTCAACTCATGTTATTCAGCATGGCCTCACAACACTGAGCTGAGTCTTGGACAGGTCTGAAACTGCCAGGTTACCAAACTGACAGCAGAATTTATATTTTGTTTCGGTAACGAGATATTGTTGACGACCTCTCGCCTTCTCAGACTCACATTTCTCTCTTCTCAGTTACTAACATACCTGCATTTACTTTTTATAAAATGACAAAATAAAGAAATAATGGCAAATTTTGACAACATGGTTCTCCATTATTCTCCATGCTTAACACACAGCAATCCTTCCCTAATATCTGCACCAGGCCAAAAATAAAGTAAAATATCCATTCCAGTGTTTCCCCAATATTAACTCTGCAGGGTACCACTGTGAGCTGTAGCGGGAATGAGTCCATGAATGGGGCTAGTGTCTGTGGTTAGTTCAAAGTTTGTCGTAACAGCAGGATAGTCGAGTGTCTCTTATCGAAACTACTAATGTCAGCTAAACAGGTGAAGTAAAAATAACCTTGTCATGACCGGTTACAAACAGGCTCAGTAGTGAAGGACATGCTAATGTGCTGAAGGGTTCAGTGTCTTTGTGTTTTTAGCTGAGCTAGACTGGTGAATATGTTGTTAAAACAGATCCAGGATGCCGTTTTGCCCGTTCTGTTCTCCGTGAAGTTTGTTGGAAGTGATGCAATGTATCGTTAGCCCTGGTGCAGAGTGAGCCCTGCGCTGGACTCAGTTTAAAAATAGCCTTTTACATGCTACATTGCTTGTCTGCCACCATTAACTTAGAAGACAATTTGGCTTTCTGTCCTCTGATTAACTTGGCGTGCAGTTAACACACCAGTCATACTTTTGGGTTGACGAAAACTCAACTGCTGGCATTTCCTCCTGGTGTTCTTCACAACTGTTTTGGAAGATGGAAATAATGGGAGTAACAGGAGTACCAGCTGTAAAAGTGAGACATTTTCTTTTTAAATAACTGCTGTGCTGTGGATCTTATTTATGTCGATATAAAGAGAGGTTCATGTGAAGTTAAAAAGGTAGCCTAACTGGTTATTATCTGGAAAAGTAACTTATAAATATCTACAGGAACTTTAAAGTGTTGAATTGGACAATGGAATTTGGTGGAGTGGTAGGTGGTAGAATGAGCGTTCAAGTGTGCCAAAGCAGTCAACTGAAGGGAAACTGCAGCAACCACATTTTATGACCTGGAACTTGATAACCCTACCTATAGATTAGTCCATGGATTCAAACAACCAGTGATGAAAGAAGTACCCAGATCTCTCATGTAAGTAAAAGCTACAATACCACAGTGTAAAAATACAAGTAAAAGTCCTGCATTACATCTTACTTGTGTAAAGGCACAAAAGTAATATCATCAAAAAATACTTAAAGTGCCAAATGTATTTTACTAATTCATTTTACTGTCTTTTTTTGCAGGGCTGGCGCACACTTAGTAGAAGAAAAACAACCACTGAACAGCAACTGCACTGCACCTAATGATTATTTTCATTATCGACTTATCTGGTGATTATTTTCACGATTAATCAGTTAATTGTTTAGTCTATAAAATATCAAAAAATTACGATAAATACTCATCACAATTTCCCTGGACCCAAAGTGACATCTCCAATTTGCTTCTTTTGTCCAACCAACAGTCCAAAGACTCCTTGAACCATAGACCGATTGTTACAGCTCTTCACCACAATACAGTAGAAGTACTCATAATGCAGAATGGCCCATTTCAGAATAACATATATAATATAACTGGATTATAATTATTGATGCATTAATGTTTCATCTCTTTTAAGTTGTAGCTGATAAAGGTGGAGCCAATTTTAACTACTTTATAGACTTATGGGTAGTTTAACCTACAGTAATACATCATATTTATTAGCTGACAGAACTTTGTATTAATCATTAAAAAAATCTGTGAAGTATCTAGTCGAAATTTTGTGAGATAAATGTAGTAGAGTAAAAAGCACAGTATTGGTTCCAAAAAGTAATGTAATAGAAGTACAAAAGTAATAGAAGTACAAAAGTCCATTCTCATTGAGGGTGAATATTTGGGCGGATTACTCTCGCGGAAAAATATAAAAGTTGATCTCATGGGTTCTTATGGAAGTTTGCACACCGGGGCGGAACTTTCGTGCGGTGAAAAAAGTTTCCGCCCAGACTTTGACCCCCGCAGAATTCACCGGTGGAATTACACAGCTGAGCCAATGAAATTGTTTGCTTATAGTGACATCGCGCAGACCCGGAGGAGTCCAAAATCCAGTCAGGCAGGACAGTATGGGAGAAAGGTTGATAAGCCTCGTTTCACAGCACCCCGTCCTTTTTGATAAAAGATGGGATGATTTTATGAACAATGAATTAAAGGACAGCGTCTGGCAGTCCATTGTCCAGCTTGGTGGCTGCGGTGAGAGTGGTAAGTGCTAAAGAAAGCTGATGTTGACGCTTGTTAAATGTTAGCTTGCTAGCTCACTGCTGCTGCTGCTGCTGCTACTCTCGTCCATGTTCACCCACTCGTTCACGCAGCGTGGACTTGGAACATAACAACGCCAAATTCTGCACCGCATCCGCATACCGTGCCTGTGTGTATGGTTTAAATGCGGAAAAGTGCTGCGCGAATATTCTGCAAATCCTTCCCGCATTTCCGCATCGTGGCAGTGAGAATGAATCTTAAAGCAGCAAAAATGAAAAAAGCCAAGTAAAGTAGGTAATCAGTTACATAATTTCCACGACTGCAAACAGCTAATATAATTTTGTGGTTTAGGTGTGTACATTGCTATAGCTGCAGAAAAGAGTCCTGTATGAACTGTGATGACCAGTATTTGCTAGTGACCAACTGTTTGCATCATACTCAGGATTTTCATGTTAAAGTGGCATAAAATTAACATGAAACAGCTGATGTTACCCTCACATAAAGCTAGTCTCAACTTTACCAGTAAACCCTTACATTTTAAACCCTAATCTGAACATAGTTTAGGGTGAATGCTTTTGAAATGAAGATTGACTGACAAAAGACTGGTGAATAAAAGTACAACACACACCAAAGTGCTTTATCCTGGCCTTCCCGTGACCCCTCCAGCTCCTTCCCCTCCCGATCCCAAGTGAGTCCTTGATGATTGACAGAGTCTGGATACACGAGGTGTCAGCTACTAGACCTAAAATTCATAGCTTCCAACACTAACAACTGGCTCGGTGATGCATCTTCTTTGTCATTTCAATTATAGATCCTTGTCTGATGGAGAACGGCGCTGTAAATTATGTGCGTTCACTACGCAGTCTCACATTCCCCTTTTTGTCTTTTTTTCCCTCCCTCCTCCTCTAATTCTGCAGCTTTAACAGCCTCCTCTTCTCATTCACTTCCTCATTCATTCTGGCGACTGGACAGACAAAAGCCATTTATAATTATCTGTCGAGAACAGCACTGGGCTGGTGGAGAGACACCGGGATAAACACACGCACACACACACCCTTTAACCCTGTCTTAGCCAATTTCACCTTTAACCCTTTCAGATGATACTGAGTCGCATGGACGTTATTTCCACCCATGGTCACGTAAGATAGCTAATCTGCATTCAATTAGTGCTCATCATGTCAGGCCGAAAGAAGCAGGAAACTATAAAGCGATTCACTGGTCATTTTTCACTTGGTTAAATGGACCTTTACCATCTCCATCCCTCCCCCACCTCTCAAGGGCCAGTTCAAAATTAATTTTCCTGTCTGCCCTTATAGAACAGTTGAGCTGATGAAGGGTATTTTTCTGCCTGCAAAATAAACTCGAGGTCAGCGGCTCAAAATGATGTCTGACAACAGAGCTATTTATTGAAAGCCTACAGAAATGCCCACTTCCAACCTACAATATGTCAAATATTTTACAGTGTAGTCGCTTAACATAATTTTTTTCGTTTTATCACTGACTTAACCACTATGTTAAAAAGGAGGGGTTAATTATCTATTATCATTTATGAATTTAATTGTCATTTCTCTTTTTTAGATTTCTAATTTAATTTATGAATTATTTTTGTTTGTTTTTAATTGCATCCGGAAAAGCTGAATGTGGGACCTTGGGGTTGGGTAGGGGCCAGAAATGTAAAGGAAAAAAAACCCCTCAAAACTCAAAACTGTTGCATGGATAAACATGTTTATCACATGATTAGTCAACCTGACTATTTTTCAAACAAAAAAAAAACAAAAGAAAAAAAAAGTTTTAACCTTAAAATACAGTCTTTGGATTTTAAATTTGAGTCCTTGCATTACTTTCTGTTCTGTCACTTGGTTGCAAATGTGAAATGCCAAATTTGCATTTCACATTTGCAACCAAGTGCCAATTAGAACTAAACACAAAGCACATTAAGGCTGACGTAACTAATTTCCAACGTATTTGGTTAAAAAAATTGTTGGATGAATTGAAATTCTGATTTGCTCCTGACACTAGAACAAATGTCAAGAGATCACGAAAGTCAGTAAGATTCATCCTCTGGGCAACATGAATGTTGGTACCTTGCTAACTTGTAGATGTTTGAAGGTATTTTACTAGATGAGTGAAAATGTTGACCTGCTTTTGGCGATGCAACATATGCTTATGCTATGCTTTTTAATTTGAAAGACCTAAGACCAATAACACCACTGAACACTGAAGTTATGTCCTCTGTATTTTTTTCTGGGAGTTGGGGACCTGTTTCTAACAATAAAAAAAAAATAGAAAAAAACCAACAAGAATTTTAAATGTGAAGGAAGCTTTGAAGCAGCAGTTTAGACCTTCATGTTGGGAAAAAAATGGAATTTGTCATTTTAGAGGCTTTTTTTGTTTGTGCATAGGGATGCACCGATCTGATATCTGGATCGAATATCGGCCCTGATATCATCAAAATAAATGGATCGGGTATCGGAAAATGCAACCTATACCTGAGGCGATCCTTTCCCTTTAAATCTATTGCTACGCGGGCTACGTCATACGTCATGGAGCGAAGGAAAGAATCTGCTGTGTGGAGGTATTTCACACTATTTCAACTGCTGTTGCATAATTGTTTATTTTTGTTAAAAATAAATAGTTCATCATCATCATTGCATTAATCTGTTTCATCTTGTTTCATTTTATCTTCGGAAAGAACTGTGTAGTCATCAATGCCTGATGCCTCTAGTCTTTTCTGTTCTACATGTAAAGGTATATAGCTTTTTAGGTCAACCATGGTATCAGGTTGGTATCGGGTATTGGCTGATACTCAAAGCCACAGCATCGGGATCGGTATTGAAACTGAAAAAGCTGGATCGGTGCATCTTTTTTGTGCATTGGTCAAATTTAGACTGTAGACAACAGTATCTCTAAAATCATGAAAATCCTGTTCAAAAACTCAGTATAAGTCCGAGAATAAGTTATAGTCTCTCTCTGCAGTCACCTGTGTGTGTGTGTGTGTGTGTGTGTGTGTGTGTGTGTGTTTAAGAGTTGGTATCTCCAAAATGTGAGCGCTCTGCAACCTTTCTCTCCAATAACTATAACCTATGGTTGGAAGCAGGGGGCTGATGGAGTAGCTCTTTGGAAGCTGGATCCAATGACCCATGGCTACAAAATAAAATGGAAACCGTGGGCCATGAAGCAATGGAGTAAAGGGAGAAAAGAATGGAAATGTCAAGTTTTATATGGCTTTTTATGTTCAAACTGCAGTGGAAATTTTTCTTCATTGTAAAACCAAGTCAAGTGTAATACCGTAGAGTCTGTTGTCACCTTATACACTGTATTTCATTTAAATATTAACATGTGAATGACTCTGCATGAGCTCCTCCATAATGGCGCTTTTAAATCAAAATAAGGGCAGTTGTGTGTGCCTTTTTCAACTCTTGGTAGTGTCAAACATTGAATTATAGGTAAATAATGCAGCTGATGTTTGTGTCTGATCAAATACAATTTGGGCGAGTTAATGTAAAAGTATGTTATTTCATTTTATTCAGATGAGATATGTGGTGATTTAAGACTGGGAACAATAAAATTCAGCATGACGCCCAAGTTATTTGCAGAAAATTGCTACATTCTAAGGTATACTACACCAGAATCACTGAAAAATATCATTATCACACTACAGACACAAATACCAGCCAACCCTCATGTTACATTATGCCATAGAGAAGATATGCCCCGTATCGCAAGGCCTAATGGGATGTACAAATGTTGTGTCGACTGTGATATAATAAAATGCGTGAGTGTTTATTTCCAAGATGTGTGCTCTATGGAATTGCTATGATCTTAGACTGGTGCAATGTTTAATCAGATTAGCCTGCACCGCTGGCCAGAAACAGACAGATAAACACACACACCCATACACACACATACACGCAGACATAACCAGGTTTCTGTGTATGATGGATGTGGCAGATAGGATCGCCATTAATCTCATTCATACAGTCTTCTATCAGCAGAGCCCCAGAGGCAGCTGACGCAGTGATCTGAATGGACCAGGCCACAGGCTCCAGCATCTATAATGTCAGCATAAACTCACACTCCTGGAGAGCATTATATGTGTGCATGTGTGTGTGTTTAAGTGTGTCTGTTAACTGTTAAAGCTGCATTAAATGGTTTAATAGACCCCCGAGCACTAAATATGCACCGACACACAGGGAGACGGGGAGTCTTTATGGATACTGTCTTTTTATTTTACACGAGATCTGCTCCAGGTAATGATGCCCATGGCTGATATGATGGATATGCTGCTGTGTGACTGATAACATACTTACTGTTAAGTTATACAGGTTGTGTGTGAAAGGCTGTAGCCACAAATCATTCTGAGACTAGAACTAAACCAAATAAGCTATTAGTCAACTGAAATGAATCAGCAACAGTTTTGATAATCAATTAATTGTTTGTGATTTTTCCCATCAATAATGCAAAATATTTGTTGGTTCCAGCTTCTCTGTTATGAGAATTTGCCATTTTACCTGTTTTATATCAGCGACTACGTTTACATGTACACTAATATTCCCCTATTATACCAAATATGACAATATTCGTTAATTTGATACAGATCATGTGAACAGCATATTCTGTTTGTTTATTCCATAGTAGGCCTTATTCTGAACGTAGTAATGTGGGATATGCCGCACTATTCAGGTTTTTATAGTGTTCTTTGGACATGAATACAGCGCATTCAGATTATGCGTCTCATTCGTATGGATGTGCTGTACACAAACCAACTCGCCAACAGTTTCCAAGGCTGGTGTAGAAATGCATGTCCAAAAGAGACGCCAACATTTTTGGTTAGAAGGAACAACAAACCTACTTAAAACATTATGAAAGACTTGTGCTGTGTCTCAAATCGCGTACTTCCATTAGTACACTTCCATGTAGCATACTACGTGCACTATGTACTCATTGGCGTAGTGCGTGAATTTCGACAGGATAGTGTTGTCTCAAAACAAACACAGCCTGTTGTGCACTTACCGGAAATGACGACCGCAGCTGTTAGCTAGTTAGCAAACTAGCATTAGCATTCGCACTATTGTTCGCGGTACCAAATCATTACAGACTGCTAAATTAACCCAATAAACATACTGCATACTTATATCCGACAACAGTATAGTGGTGCTTAGTGCAAAAAACACATGTATTTGTACAATGCAGCGACATTCATTGTCGCACAGTCTTCGGCCGCTATTTCCTGTTTGAAAAGTGGTCCCTCCCCTTCTGCTACGTAGCCAAGATGGAGACCATTGAGGGCGAGAAGTGTCCATAGTTCCACACTCAACTTTTTGACCGTTTTGAGTGCACCATCCGGGTACTCACAGTGCACTGCATTTTTCCATACTCCTCAGTGTGAACGCACTTATGCACTCAAAATATTAAGTGTAAGTACAGAAATACGCGATTTGAGACACAGCATTGGATATCGACAGGTTTTTGGATACGTGCAAATATCACAAAGCAGAGCTTTTCAAGAGGATTTTTAAAGGAATCAAAGGGGGAGGCTGTTTGCATGTTTCAACAAGTCTGCCAACAGGCGCACTGAGCAGCTGGGGGTTCAGTGCCTTGCTCAAGGGCACCTCAGCAGTGCCCAGGAGGTGAACTGGCACCTCTCCAGTTACCAGTCCACACTCCATATTTGGTCCGAACGGGGACTTGAGCCGACGACCCCCCGGTTTCCAACCCAAGTCCCTATAGACTGAGCTACTGCCGCCCCAAGGGCATGTTAATCACAGTTTGCACAGCTGCATTTGAACAGGAATATTAGTGGAATATTCATTTTCATTAGCCATGTATACAACTATTTTCCTTTTTTGGAGCAAGGGCAAAAACTATTTTGTGCATTATGGTTTTGACAGTATGAGATTTTCACTGTACAATAAGCGTCCTCAGAAACTACCACGGTTTTACAGTATCACGGTATACGGTTTTACACAATTACTATCATTAGTATTATCATCAGTAACTGACTTTTAAAGGAATGAAAACAGAAGGATTTTTGATTTAAGACCTACTTTGTTATAACTGAAACTTTTTTTTTTTTTTTTTTTCCCCAAATAGAAGTATGTGTAAAAAGTCTGACTGGCAGTTGAGAAGGTAAGGAGATGCTTGGTATGGCTGCATTTTTTCCCAATACCGTAGATAAGCAAATGTATACGGTATGATAACTGTCAATTTTCATACCATGATACACCTTAAAACTGGTATACTGCGCGACCCTATTGTGCATGCAAACGTGGTCAGTGTAAACTGAATAATTCCTGGGCTTTAAAGTAGTTGTAATGGCCATTTCTCACCATTTTCAGACTTTTTATAGAACAAATGAATCGATTATTTAAGAAAGAAGTCTGTAGATTAATTCTTAGTTGCGCTGTTTAATAGGACACTTTTTTGGACAATGGGATGTGATAATCTGTGTGAATACACTTCTTTCGACCACTCGCTGGTTAAATTTGTGAAAACTGGACTATGGATATCACATGTTTGATAACTGTTTCATGGCAACTCCAAATGTCTGAGTAAACACATGGACCCTCATTACACTGAATCACTCGCAGGGATGGCATGATGCTTCAGTGTCACTATGGCGCCTGCTAAAAGCACCTATTCTCAACCTTCATTCATGCCTTCTAGGGGGCAGAATATGGATGGAAGCTCTGGGTGATTCTTTTAAGGCGGGATAAGACAATGTGCCTCTGAGCTGATATCTGTCCTTACAGTATTTGTTTGCTCACGTTTTATTGAATCATACTTGATTTGTCATTTTTCATTAAGGTGCGTGAAAAATCAGAGTAAGGGAGTTGTGTAACACACTGCAGCAAAGCTAATGTCAAAATCAGCAGCTGGGTGGGGTCTAGCAAGATGTGAACAAACCCACAGTCCAGCTGTTCATTTTTACAATGCTGCCATGATCCAAAAACCACCACTAAGGCACTGCTTTACTGCAGTCCTGTGTCCTCACAGGCTGCAGCAGGAGTCAGGTATCCAACATGCTGACTTCAGGCTTTAGAAAAGCAACACTGCCCTCTACTGAACACAGGACACACTTCATTTTCTGAATGTGGTCAAGTCAGGGCTGTGAACTGGTCAGGAACTCTATGAGTCATTTTTAGAGTTACAGAAAACCATGATACCCCAATGTGACAATACTTGTAATTGAATGGTTGTAGATATTTACAGTCTTACCAGAGTTAGCCGTCATCTTGTTGGAGTGTAGAGCATCAGGGTGGGGCAGGCTGTAAATGGTGACCACACCGGAGGAGGCAGCAACTGCGAGAAGACCCAGTCTGGGCAGGAACGGAGCCTTTGGTGGCAGGAGATTTCAAATGTTTTAATATTGTCACAAAGTATAGGCTCTTAGGCAACTCCAGACCAAAGATGTGATTTCAAAAACCCATGCTACTGGAACATCTTACCTTTCTGCCACAGCTGGGAAGCTCCCAGCCTCCTGCAGGACACCACTTTACATGCCAGATGAAGCCTTTGTCCTGGGCCAAGCCATAGGCCAAGGCTGGCTGGGAGTCTGGTCTGCAGAGACAGAGGAGGGATTAAAGATACAGAATAAGATGTATCATACAAAGCAAATGAGGGGGGAACAATATGTTGCAGAGGTACAACACAGATAAAGCTTAATATAGAAAACATTGGTGGGCTGACTAAGCATTTGATTCAAAAATAGCTCTGGAAACATTAAAATAAACTCGACAGTGATGTAGCCAACTCAACACAAATGCATCAATCAACTGCACAGTAAAACACTTAAAGGTAAATAAGCTTTATCTATCAGTCCTCAAATAACCCCAGTGCCCACACTTGAGCTGTACCTGCAGTTGTACTCCAGCGTGCCCAAGTTCCACAGCTGAACGAGTCCAGGTCCGCTGTACGTCTTGTTGACATAGTGCTGGTCGTCCATCCCTCGATGGCAGGCCAGAGCTAAGTACTGTGATGCCGGAGCACCATCAGGTGTAGGACACCACTCCATAGCCCAGACCGGTCCACCTGTATACAACATCATGTCCCAGCGATCCGGGTGAGAGGGCACTGCTGTGAACCTGGTCAGTTACATCAACATAGAGGTGTTATAAACACAAAACCATAGTTGAACTTTATTTTAGACCCTCCAAAAGAAACCAATAAAAACAAACTCCCTTTATGGAGTATTTAAGTGCAAAACAAAAACTTTCTGAGGCATATACAGCCACAGTCACACAATAATCGAATTAATAGTTGAAAGATATCATTTCAAATGTTAAATTACAATTGCTTTTTACTTTATGCTTAAAAGTTAGGTTGAAGCTCAGTCTAACCTGCTGAGTCTTTGCAGAGGTGTCTGCTCCTTGCTGAGGCCTTCTCTGGACACTTTGAAAGCAGCCGACTGAAGCTCCTGAGGCAGGTATTTCTCCACATCGCTGAACAACACATAAAACAAATCTTTGATAACTAACTTGTATAAGAATTCCTACCACATCCATCACCATACAGCAGATGCTCCACAACGGCTGACGGGGTTGTTACATACCAAAGACTGACAATGGGTGACAAGTCGTTTGTCTCAGAATAAAACAGCACACAAACTAACCACATCTGTTAACAAACAAAGATTATCAGCCGTGAAACATAATCAGCTGTTGAAGACACTGGTTTTTTTTTTAAAGATTATTTTTATTGGCTTTTTGCCTTTATTGACAGGACAGAGGGTGAAATGGGGAGACAGAGAGAGAGTGGGGACTGATATGCAGCAAAGGGCCGCGAGCCAGATTCGAACCCGCAGCCGCTGCGGCGAGGCAATGCCTCTGTACATGGGGTGCCGGCACTATCCACTACGCTACCGACGCCCCCCTGTTGAAGATACTGTTGCCCAAGAGCTGAGAACGTCCAACATGGCTTCCTGAGGTTAGATGTTTCATTTCCTAAAAACATACAAAAACTATAATCTTGAATTTGAAGAAATTCCCTGAAGCTGTTCTTGAGATATTGCATTCACCAGAATGAGTTGGATGCAAGGTTACAGCGACCCATGACCACCAAAATCTTATGAGTTCATCCTCAAGACCAAGTCAACCTTTGTGCCAAATTTGAAGAAATTCCTCCAAGAACACACAATATTGTATTCACGAGAATGACACGGACAAGGTCACAGTGACCTTGACATTTGACCTAGGACCACCAAAAAGTACTCAGTTCATCCAAGCGGACATTTTTGCCAAATATGAAGAAATTCCCTTGAGGTGTTCTAGAAATATCTTGTTCACAAGGATGGGAGGGAGTCTTACATACGTACAGACACACAACCTGAAAACATAATACTTCCAGTCGCAGCTATCGTCAGCGCAGAGGCATAAAAAAGCAGTCAAAATGATGGGAGCTCAGCTCCTGTAGTAATTGAGTAATTAAAAGTAACTCTGGAGATATTACCTGCAGTAAATAAACAAATATTAAAGTGTGAAGCCCTTTGACTTCCGGTGACATGCTGTGAGGACGCCAAACGCCGACCACGCCGCTCCNGTTAGTTTTGATCTGCTTTTCCCAACTGCACATAGCAAAGATGTTATCTTCTCTAATGGTATAAGTATTACATTACTACATCTGCATGTGCTAAATGTACGTAATGCTACTTATCTGTATATATATATATATATATATATAGCTTATGTTTTGTTTTGTCTTCTTCTTTTTTTTTGTCTGTTTTTTCTTTTTTTTGTGAGTTGTTTTTTCCTCTTGTTTGTTTGTTGTCCTTGTAATAAAAGTAAAATCTTTAAAAAAAAAAAAAAAAAGTGGGAAGCCTTTGTGCTGCTTTCAGTATACTGTTATATTACAACAAATTTCTTGATGAATTCAAAAATTAAAGGACTTTCTTTCCAACATTCTTTCATTGAACAAACTGAACATTGAACTGAACACAAAAGGCCCCATTAAATAAAATAATAATAGCTATTTTTTCAAGCGCAGTTTTCCACTGAGTTTTCTACCTCTAACTAAAAAAAGCTCTCTGGCTTTATTTTGAATATTTTAAAAGTTCCCTTTCCTGTAGAAAACTAGATTATCCTGTTGATTACAAACAAAGTATAAAGGTGAACTACCTTTGTGGTACGAGGTGCCAGTCATTGGTGCAGGGGACCCACTCTGGGAACACCCAGCTGCTGTGGTGCTCCTCCCGGCTGGAAAACATACACACATCATAATACGTCACAAACAAATATCAGGGTACTGCTCTCTAAATGGTATGATTTTTAATGTTGCTTTAGGGTTTGTTTTATGTAGTTTTGCACTTCGGTGAAATCACGTCATGACAGAGTTGGTTTTTCTACATAATGTAAGAAATGTGTAAAAAATGTTGGTTGGCCTGTGGTTCTTTAATAATATCCGGTAAAACAACCACAACCAGTCTGCAGCGGTAGCTTCTTACAATTTCTTGGTCGTGTCAGTGGCGTCCCAAACTACTTTCATGACGTTGGTGGTGAGCCCGTTGGGGGTTTTCACATTCGGGCCTGTCTGCAGGACAAAAGGACATTGGATGAGTTTAATGCTCCTCATTCGATGCAATTTTTAATGTTCACTTTTCAGCTCAGCAGAGATCAAAAGTTTGCCTGAAACTACGCTAACATTTTTTTAAACCAACTGTCTCTTGAGTCTCTGTATCACAATATTTAAAGTAGGGAGCAAAATGTGTTCATAACCGATAACAATTAAGTTTACTTACATGGTTCTTGTTGAAGTAGAAAGTTGGTGGACTTCTTCGACCAGTCCCCAAGTCTGAGTCGGAGTCCTCTGCTTCTTCTTCATCTTCCATCTCCTCAACCTCCTCATCTTCTTCAACATCTGGAACAAAGTCCTCATCTTCTGCGGCGTCACTGTCAGAGTAAGAGCGTTTCCTCTTCTTGCCTTTACGCCCTGTAGGAATGTAAAGAAAAGTAATTCATGCCTGGAAGCTCAGTGCTGAGCCAGAGCCAGGAGCTGATTAGTTTAGCTTAGCCTAAAAATGGAAGCAGTTAACCTTGCTAACTGGACTTTTTACATAACATACATGTACAGTCTTCCACTATATTGAGGAACAGAAGGGTCAGAATGTGCTGCGGGGGTCACTGCCCTGGGTAACCGTCTAGTAATTGAGTGCTGCAGGAAGGAGTCCTAAAACCCGAAAATGAGTTAGCATTTTAGCACTCCTTTTTTTTCTTCTTTTACCTTTGCTTCCTTTGAGACTTTTCCGCTCTGTGACTGAGTCCTGGTCTGTAGGGGTGACATCACTGTTTGCCCTTGCCTGGGAGCCTGGCTCATCACCTGGATGAGCGAACACTTCTTTTGCCAAAGACTGGAGGTACTTCAAAGCCCTAGGGAAAAAACATTTTTAATAAAGAGTGACTACATTGCTGTTTGAGAAATTGAATGCATGGAGAACACTTGCAGATGCACTTGAAGATGTCACCAAAATTCTTCTGACCTGTATCTCTACCTATAAATTACTTTTTAAGTATATAGACGTGTATGTACACCTTATTTACTTTCTCTTGTCTTCTTCTTGTCTTGTTGTAGAAATGTGATGACTGACTACATGTAACTTACGCTTTAGCAGCACCTCTCCTGCGGCGTCCACTTGGTGTGGTCTCCTCGGGTTCTGTCGGTTCCCCTTGCGCCTCCTCACGTGGTGGTTCTGGAGCTGGTTCCTGTACAGGCTTCCTCCTCACATACTTTCTCTTTGGCTTTGGCGTCCCATTTTCCTGCTGCACAGTAACTACAACTCCACCCTCCCCAGTTGGGAGGTCCCCATCAGTTGTGGGAGTTTTTTTGGCAGGACCTTTTTTGGCGGGAGTCTTTTTCCTTGGGGTCTTCTTGGCTCTCACTGCCTTTTTAGGTGTTTCCTCTGAAGTTTTTCCATCAGGCTCTTGAGGTGTTCTGTCACCTGCTTCTTCTTCCCCATCCTCACTCTGTTGTGTGGCAGTCTTAGCTTTTCTACTCTTGGCCGGAGACCTTTTAGAAGCTGCTGCTCTTCCTTCTCCTGAGCTCTTTCTACGTGTTTTTTTCTGGGAACTTTGGACATCAAACACGCTTTCAGTTTCATAATCTAAATATTTTGGATTTTTCTTCCGTTGACGTCCTCTGGAGCTGGGTGTTAAATCACAACACTGCTCTGCTGGCTTCTCTGGCCCTGTGAGGAGGGTGATGTTATTACTCCACAGGTATACAGCACACAGTATGAACAGAAATCAATTCAATCATCTTGAGACTAACGGTGTCCTATTGTTCCAGGGATGACAGAGAATGTGTTTGAAATGAAATTTCCCAGGATGCCTCCCGGACAAAAGATATGTTTGCAAATATATCTAACTTTCACTAAGCAAATGACAAACTGAATCGAGCGCGTCTTCTCATGCTGTTATTCTAGGCACTATCACTGGCTTGCTACTTAGTGTGTGACCAATGAAAAAATGATGAAGATTCTGAAATGTTCCCGAGGTACCGGCCCATCTCCTTCCCAGATAATGCTATAATATAACCAACAACTCTTTTCTGACATCAGCAAGAGGAAAGCTAGTTGGCTGAAGGCAGTGAGCAGTCGGTGAGTAGCAGAGTCCATCTAACAAAGCTAACAGAGGCAAACACAACAGGACTCAGAGTTTCTGTTCAGAGGTACAAGAAGCATTAAAAAGTGAACTGCAGTTTAATGTGACGACACAAGTTTACAATAAATATAAGTTTATGTTTAGTTTATTTACTTTATTAATCCCCCTGAGGGGAAATTCAATGTTTTCACTCTTGCTTGTCCAAAAGACACACACATGCACAAACAGGACCTATACATGCACTAAGTGGAGAGATGTCAGAGTNACAGTCCCTTCATAAGTAAAGAACAGTCCCTAAAGTGCGGTGAGGTTTGTGGGCCGTGAACGGCTCTTTCTCCTCTGACACATCACATACCTGTGTTCAGCTGGCTCGGCTGTTCAGGTACTTCTGGGCAGTCCACACGCCAAGAAGAGGATATTATTGGAGCAGACTTATCCGTCGCATGTAATGTAATGTAATGTAATGTATTCCTGTATTTGACAGGAATACATTACTGTCTGTGTCTGTGACCCCCGTTCAACCCACAATCGGTGGGATTCGCCTTTCGTTTCTGCTGCTGGTTGAAATCTGTAGGCTGCTCGCACAGCGTGCTGAATGATTTAAGCCTATTTTGCTCGCTCAAAACTATTTTTAGTCGCAAATGGGAGTGCAGTGACGGGCGGATCGCCACACTGCCGACATTTTACTCCGCCCGTCACGGCACGCTGTTTGATTGCGTTATCAAAACACGCCGTGATTATTCGGCCTTGCTTTTAACTTATTCCACCGAATACCGAATGTGTGCTTTTTTGCAATATTTGGCTGAATATATTCGGTTACCGAATATTTGGTGCATCCCTGCTGAATATATTCGGTTACCGAATATTTGGTGCATCCCTAGTTGGGAGATTCAGTGCCTTGCTCAGGGGCACCTCGGCAGTGCCCAGGAGGTGAACTGGCACCTCTCCAGCCACCAGTCCACGCTCCATATTTTGGTCTGGATGGGGACTCGAACAGGCAACCCTCTGGTTCCCAACCCAGGTCCCTATGGACTGAGCTACTGCCGCCCCAATATATGTATGAAAATGCTTCAGCTGAGTACAATTTGGAGGTATTCTAAACTTTGAGTTTAGAGTTACAGACACTTCACATCAGTGTTTGGATTTTCTATCAGAGATGACAGTAACCAACCACATTTACTCCAGTTCTGCCCTGAACTACACTGCTAAAGTACTGGTACTTTGATAATAAAACATGTACGTAGCTTTTATTGACTATAAAGTGCTTTACATAAACTGAGTACTGGTATAAAACAGTAGGAAACAGCAGTTTATTTATCAATCCTGTTAATCCTGTATCTTTTATCTTTTTTTCTGTGGGGCTAGCAATAATACTATGTTGTAGTATTCTTGCAAATCTCTCCACCTGGGAGCGTTTTGACCAAATCATATGAATGAAACATATTCATTTTTTCTTAAATCCATTAATTCTTCATGTCTGGATGGTTAAGGAACCGTGGGCAAAAAAAAAAGTCTGGAGCCCTGATTGAAAAGACAGAAAGTATAGCTTTGTTGAAGGGACCAATATGCACAACTATCTCACCAAATATTACTTTTACAGGTTGCATCCTTACAAAAAGAAACCATACTTTGAAACACAGTAAAATATAATGTGGCAGGTGTCACTGGGAAATTGAAGTCAGTAAGCACAAAGGAGTACTTTGTGAAAATGACCAGATAATTTTTGCTCCCAAAATAACAGTGCATGATATTAAATAATACTGTCAACATTCTAAAATATAAGTGCAAAATGAACACAACACTGCATTACATCTTTTGCGGTTTATTTTGCACTGCACTAGGACACACAGTGGTATGTGTTTACATAACTTACACTGCTATTGCAACAGTACCTTGACATTACTCTAGGGGTAAAAATAAGTAATTTGTGCACACTTCTGTCTTCTTTCCCCCATGACACCTTTATGATAGAAAGTAAACAAATGCATTGATATGTTATAGCCTGTCTAACCTTGTTCAGAGTCAATGGGATCCATAAGATCTGGGTTTCTTGTGCTGTGGTGGACCTGTGTGATTCCTCCTCATGCATGGAGCAAGTTCCTCCTCACTCTGGCTTTGCTGCTGCTCAGACAAGAAACAGAAGACACACATAGCATCCATTAACCTTTTTCATGAACTACACCACATTATCTGAGAACACAGTACAAACACCTGAAGGCTGTCTCATATAAGGGTACACAGTGACTGTGCACGTACAGTAATATTTCATCAGAAAACCTCAGTGCTACCTCCTTTGGTCTGGACTGACAGACTCAAAGTTGTCAGCCACAATTCAACAGCGTGTAAAGACAGCAGACATTACCATATTTATCTTTATTGTATTATACACAGCCTGACAGCTTGCTTTGCACATAGTTTAAAATAAAACGTGGGGTGAAAGAGCAGGCACAGTACCGATATCACCTCGATACCACGTTGTCTAAGGCTGACACACCAAACCTCGTTTAATACTGTGTCAGTTTTATGCTTTCTTCAGTTGTACCAAGTGTAAATGGGTTATATACACACAGAGACCTAATACGCCAAATGGTTTTGAACCATTCATTAATTCGGCATATGTTAAAAATGCCATATACACCAAGTAAATAGTTATTTAAGTAATACACGTGTGTTACTCATTTGTTTTCCCGGTGACTTACACCGTCATCTAGTCACGCTATTGAGCTAACACCACAAAGCTAATGCTAACTGGCTAAAGTGGCTGGTGAGTGTAACGCTTCCTACACTGCCGTTAAGTAATTGAAACACTCTTAAAGTCGGTCGGTAACCGTCAGACGTTACGAGTACCACCATTACTACCGTTAAAAACTCACCCTGCAGAGGACAGAGGCTTCCTCCTCGGTGGCGAAGGCTGAAAAGCCTCGTACCGAATCTGGGAAACTAGAGTCCGGCCACTCGGGATCGAGTCCCAAACTCTGCTACCAGGAACGACACCGTGGAAGATCACTAGAACCGTAGAAACATACCGGATTTATGGGGGCAGCCCTTATTCTTTCTTGAATGGCAAAATATAAACATCACCCGCGTTGTTTCCACTGATTCCGGTAGCTGAAACTCACATTCTGCTTACATCCGACCGCCATGTTACAGTACCAGCATGGTGACCCACACCGCCCCCTACCAACAGAACATGGTACTGCACCTGTTTACCACTGTTGCAGTCGTGAGTTCAATCCTCACTATCAACCATCTGGAGGTCATACAGTACATCAAACCAGCTGTGGATCCTTTACCTGGGCAAAAGTACTCAAACAATAATGTAATAATACTCTGTCACAAACAAAATCATGCATTAAACATTCTTTTTAATAAAAGCATATTCATGAAAATATACAATTAATGCAAATCAATGTAAAAGTACTCAATGCAGAAAAAAAATGTTGCACAGCTGCTTTCTTTGGCATCAGTTAATTATAAATATTCAAATATACATTTTTATTCAAAGTATCTTCAAGAACATCTTGAACAAGAACACTGAGAAAGCTTAAGTTTTAAGCCAGATTCGCAGAACCACACACAAACACTTTCAAACTGTGTGTCTCCCAGTACTTCAGGTTGTTTAGAATTAAGTCTTTAAAGGAGCGCTATGCCCATTTTGAAAATGTAGACATGTTATTCCTATCGTCTAAAACAGTCCAAAATTATTAGTAAACATAAACAACTCTGTCCCAAATCCAAAAGCTAGAGTGCTAAAACTCAAATTTGTGATTCCATCAAGTATAAAGTCTGGAGCTGCACCATATACAATGAATTATGAAAGATGTTCTAGATGACAGTGAGAGAACCCAGGGGAATGGGTGGGCTTATATGGAAACATTTTCTGTTTCAGAACTGAGATTGCTATCATATAAAAAAGCTTTTTTGGGTAGAAAAAACAAACAAATATTGCAGGGGTCCACCAAATGTGGCTCACATTAATTTTCTGTGGAGCAGCTTTGGACTTTTTACTTGATGACATCACAAGTTTGAGACTTAAATCTCATGTTTCTGGCTTTGAGAGAGAGCAGCTCATGTTCACAAATATTGATTGAACTTTCCTAGGCCATGGAAATGACAAAATGTCTATTGCAATTCTTAATTTAGGTGGTTATCCATTAAAGAACATATTTAAAGTCCAGTGTAGAATTTTAATCAAACAAATACTTAACACATGGTGAGGTATTGCACATAAACTGAGAAATTACTGCATCAATACTAATAATAATCCAAACACATAATCCAAAGGGTCATTCTGCATTATGAGAAGCAATTTTTTACTTTTGATACTTTTGGACTTTAAATAACATTTGTTTGCATGAAAAAGTTTACTTGTAAATTGAAATTTAGCTTTTATTTTTTTTAATGATCCTATGATATTATAACATGTTATTAAACATAATGCAAAATATCAAAGTTCTCATATGAATATAAAGGATCATTCATAAACCAATATAGAAAAGGGCTATTTCTGTTAACTTCAACAGATGGTTGATATCTTTCACTGCACTGTAATTTAATATTTTTCTGTTTTATTCAATTTAAACTTACCTTTATATTCTATTGAATTTCATTCCTTTCAAATAATGTGTGTCTAAAACATTAGTCATGAGTCTCTTACCTGATAGTATTTATGACAGCTTACAGTCCCCACATCATTGTAACTGAAGACACAGAGCCAGAAATGACCATGAATTAAACTTTTAATCATCTGTGGTTATAACACTGCTGGTATTATGAAATAGCAGCACGTAACTTCTAAAAAACAAGTAATAACATATTAAATGTACAGATTTGTAAAGTAACATTGGCTGAGAAAGTAACTAGGTTCACTTGAATATAAATTATGTCTCACAAAATGGAAAAAAATTAAGTGCTTTCTTTGAGTTTTTACAAATGATACAAGACTACTAACTGAACCTTTATTCAAATCTGGCCTACGTTATATATACTGTATATTTTCTCAATGGAGGGTGACGATCGGGGCACAAGACATCGCAACATTATTGTCATTCTTCATCAAATCACAAAGCCCCTTTACAGCATGGTTAATAACACTACTTTCAAAAGTCAGACCCCAGTATTTGGAAATGTTTTTAATGCCTCTCACTCGTCCTCTCTACTGTGAAAACTGGTCAGCATTGATAAAATTCAGTTAGATAATGTCGCTGTTTTGGTTCTGTTGCCTACAGTTGGTGACGACTCCTCTGTTGGCACTAAGATACAAAAATGATAACAACACAGGCTTTCTGTTTTTGACTAAATCTGGATTACAGAACGGTGCTCCAGCATTAAGATGAAGAGATGCTACTGTAAATAAACTAACAGCAGGAAGACACAAGGTGCGAATGACTGTGAACACAAAAATATGACGTTTCACGTATTGAATTACTGTTATGATTTTGAGCAGAATGCCACTCAAATATTGAACCTTTTTTTTCAATGATAAAACAGATTATTGGTAAAGTCTCTTAATGCTGAGCGATACTTTCCCTTGTGCCATCAAACAGTTCAAAGTGCATGCACGGTGATAAAGATTTGGTCACAAGCGTTAAGTGGACATGGGAAGTATTTCAACAGCAAGGAAACTTCAAGCCAGCTTTCGAAAGCTTTTACACTTTCGATTGAGTACGTTTTGAGACAATAATCAACAGGAACTATTTGACTTGGTTATAACTCATGACCACTGACAATAGGTTGCAAGTAGATATTGCTTAATTTCAAAGGGTCACAAGCCATTAAGACTGGAAACAACTGACCTGGGTGATAAAACAATTATCTTATGATAATTATTATTAAGAAGTACTGGATATTTAGCATGAGGGAATGATGTAATAACTTGTTAGCACCAAAGATAGAGACAAAAGTAACAAGACAGCAGTGGTGGATAACACCTAAGTACATTTTCTCCAGTACTGTACTCAAGTAGATTTTGAGGTACTTGTAATTTACTTGTGTATTTCATTTTCTGCTACTTTATGCATACACTTCACTACTTTCATCTGATAACTATAGTTACAAGTAACTTTAAAAGTCAGATTAATAATACAAAATATAATCAAATAATATGATGTATTATTGTAGGTTAACATAAGACTTAGCTAGCTTAGTTAGCTTAGCTAGCAGTATATTAAGGTCTTTAAATGTGCCCAACTTTTAGCACCTGACAACGTAAAAGTACTTAATGCATTACTAATCATAACCGAATGTTATCATATATGTTATTTTGCCAGTGTGCATCATGAGTCCTTTTGGTGTGTATAAGTATATTTTGATGCTAATACTTTCATACTTTTACTTAAAGCTACAGCAAGTAACTATAAAAGTAACTTTTTGTCATATTTGCTTAAACTGTCAGTATATCCTGACAGTAGTACATTAAATAATTAATCTGTGAAAAATTCCGGTTCCTCTGGCTCCTCCTAGAGCTCCTAATGACATTTGCAAGAATCCACCGCACCTGAATGTAAACAACCAATCGGAGCCAGGAGGACTCTCTAACACAGTGTCAGTCACTGCTCTTGCACACGCTGTGCTCGAGATAAAAAAAAAACAAAAAAAAAACAAACAGTAAACATTGGACTGGCTTTTCTGAGATGAGGAGAGCTTCAGGACCTAAAAGGATTATAAACTGAAACTACAAGAAAAAGACACGTAAACAGAACAAGACAAATGACAAAAGGCTAACTAAAAAGAAACCGTTAAAGCCGGCAGTTAAATCCTTTTAGGTCTCGTAGCTCTGTCCATCTCAGAAAAGCAACACTGATGTTTACTCTCGTTTTATCTCGGGCACGACATGCGCATGAGCAGTTATTAACACTGTGTTTAAGACTCTTCCTGGCTCTGATTGGTTGTTTTATTTCATGATTCTTGCAAATGCCATTAGGAGCACTGGGAGGTATCTGATTTCTTTAACAGATTATCTGTCTCATGTACTACTGTCAGGACATAATAACAGTTTCGGCAAATATAACTAATGTAAGTATGACTTGTAACAAAGTATTTCCACACCATGGTATTGCTACTTTTACTTAAGTAAAAGATCGGAGTACATTTTGACCACTGTGTAACAGTAGCAGCGGCAGTGGCAGCGTCCATCCTGGTCAAATAAAAGGTTAAAGTAAAAATAAAATATAAACTAGATTTGCAAGCAACTATACAGGAGTCCAAGCACCACCAAAATTCGGAACAAGCCCATTGACCTGAGGCAATCAGGAACCAAAAGAATGGCTGAAAACGGCTTTAACGGGTGCTATAACGCGTCTGTTGGTCAACTAAGCTCCCATGAAAATTTGGTTTTTACACCATTGAACACCAGCATAACCACTTCTATCTTGAAAAAAATAACGGCATAAAGCCAGAACAAGTAAGTTAGGGTTCTAACCCCACTGATGCTTGGACTCCAAATAAAGAACATTCTCATCACTAAGCACTGAGTGAAATGACTGAACACAGTAAGCGAGTGTTCATAAAGAGATGACTGCACTGCCTGACATCAACGTTGAAGTCATGCTTATTGAAATACTTCCCATGTAGGAGGTTTTCTATTTCAAACTCTTTCGAAAGGCATCTGATGGAGGGCAATGAAGAGTAAAGCACTTTCAACAGAATCAGGTACGGTAAATATTTTTGACAGAATAGTTTTTACATAGTTTGTTTAAGACAGATTAACAGATTAAAGGGAACTCCTCTTTGTTTCTGGTTTCAAATGAACGCAAATGGTAAATTAATTATCCTTTGCTTTTAGAAGAAAACCTAACGGAAGTGCACAACAGAGGGGAAACCAATAACCAAATACATTCATAAATGCTATAAAGTTGTGAAAAAAAAAAATAGTGTTAAAACATCACAAACAAATGACTGACAACCATCCATAACCATACGTCACTATAGCAGATACAAAATGCCGAGTACATAAACATTAGGCTACATGCTATCGGTTAAATATTCTGTGAGACGGACGTAAACAGGTCTGTCTTAGAAGAATGAACAGAAAAGAAAAAACAGCCACCCTTCATGTTAAATGCTTGGTATGTTAGCTTTCCTTCATTTAGAGTCACCAGCAGCCCATTAACATGTTGGCAGTCACATTGATTGGCTGTTATGTGATCAGTCATTAGAAGAACCAATCATATTTATGTGCTTTACTTTGTTTCCCTGCTGATAAAACTCCTGCGTGGAATGTTTAAAAGCAATTTTAAATGTGTAAAAGTTCAATCTTAACATAGTGAAAGCAGTTTGACCTAAAAAAATAAAATAAAATAAATTAAAAATTACAGGTCCACTTACTAGCTCTTCCCAGAGCTTTCAAACACATCTTGTGGTGTTCTTCGGCAGATGTAGACTGCTCTATAGTCATCATGCTTCGATCGTGTGATGAAAACGGAGCTTCATCCACTGAGGAAAATTAAAAGATGCAACTAAACGTTTTAGAAAAAGCTAGTAAGTGGACTTTGAGTTTTGTTAACCAAAATGGATTACTGCAAAGATTCTCACATCTTGACATCTTTTAAGAGACCACAGGAACACATCTGAACAACTACAGAGACTGGCTTCACACACTACTGGAGTCAATTTTAAACCGTAAGTGATCACATGAAGCATTTAGATTTTTTTTCTGAACTTATTTTGTTGTTTTCGGTTTCTTTGGAAACTGGGTGTTGAGAGTATTACAAGCACAATATCATGAGGTAGGCTGAAGCGAGCTGGCTGACGCTGCTTTTAAAGGAATAGTCCAACATTTGGGGAAATAATCTGATTGGCTTTCTGCATCAGATTTATATCTGCTTTACTTAGAGCCATAACCTGGAGGCAGTGAGCTTAGCTTAGCTTAGCTTAGCCTAGCTTAGTGTGAAGACTTAAAAAAATACTCTCCAATAAACAGAGTGTATCTCATTCGTAGCTGGATGCTGTGACTTCCTGGAGTCTTGTCATCACAGTGAGGTATGCTGTGCTTTAACTGGAGACGTTGTAGGTGGAGGTGTTTAGCTGTTGTTCTGTGCTTAACAAGAGTCATGTGTTCCCCAAAATGTTGAACTATTACTTTAACATGTAATAACGAGGCTTTAACTCCTTGCCATGGATTTGCTTCATATGTTCCAGTTTAAAGTGGAAATAGACAAGTTTTTACTTTAAAGGTCCAGTATGTGATTTTATTCCAATACATTCTGGTCAGTGAATATCTCCTTACACTCTGCTAGCTGTCAGTGTGCACTGAAAACAATCCTGGCTCTGTACGTGGGAAACAAACAAAGCGGACTGAGCCACACAACACTATTCAGGCTACTCCCGCTTCCACATCCTTGCCCACAAGGAACAGAGCTATACCATGATAATAATGAAAGGTAAATAACGTTAGAGATGTTATTGGAGCTTCTGAAGAAGCACTGACGTGAGGGGTGTATTTGTTTTCCAGAGTCGCAAACTCCACCTTAAACTCATCATTATAAAGTAAATGCACGGTGTAATAACTATAGAATAATGACACCATTAGCATATAGATTGGTTCCCTATAAGCCTTGCTTTCACTATGCAATTCTGTCACTGGGTATGATCTGGGAAAGCAAAGACTCGATTTACAGCACAAATGAAGTGCGTCGGATTGCGGAACGAAAACAGGACGAGGAAATCGCTTTTGTTTTGCAAAGTAGCTATCAGCAGCTAACTCCAGTTACTAAAGAGTATCAATGTAAGGTCTTTGCAGTTACTATTCCCAGAAGTGGAAATTGTAAAGTAACTGAAAACTGTGGTAGTTGCCAGGAAAGCAATCCGGTTGTCTTTGCAGCAGTGACGGCAACAATAATACCCCTTGGAAAGCCTAGGATGGTGACTTTGAAAAGTTGTCTGTTTCCACATTAAACCTGCACACACACTGCACAAAAGGTTACATCAAGCTGCCAGCGGACTTGCCTCAAGGATGGCAACGTGATGCCAGCCATGAATCAAGTTGCATTCAATGTCAAGACATATGGTACAGGAGGAATTGGGGTAGAGGGGGAATCCTTTCTCTCTCTTTTACCATAAAGTGACACTTCCACCACTGTATAGTCCAAAAAAAAAAAAAGCCAATCAGTTGTAAATAAAAGTGATGATGAGTAGTATGAAGTTATACAGATCATACTTAAGAGGCACAAAATCTTTTCAGAGAGTGAGAGAGAGCGACTAGACAAGTCTAATAAAATACTCTACTGTAGCAGCCTCTCTTAAGGTTAAAGTAACTATTTCCTTTTAAGGTAAACATGAAAGACAAGAAGGGTTTATCAAACTTTTTTTAAAAGAATAAGACACATTTAAAGTTGAAAAGAATCTGTTACAGATAAACACACAGTTAACAGTATACTACATTGGCTATACAGTGACAACCATCTCAAGACAGAGAAACCTACACCACAACTGTGTATCATCTCATATCCACGCTGACTCTGTGAGGTTCTTTTGAAGGATTCTTGTAGCTCTGTCGTCAGCTGCCTCCTCACCTGTTTGTCTTGTTAAAAACGCAGGTTTGTTTTCTTCTACGTCACAGTTAGTAACGTAGGGACAGATACTCGGTGGTATCTTTTTCTACCTCTGTTAAAATCAGCTCTGATGCGTTACGAGTGTTAGGTGTGACTTTTAGTTGTGTGTTTAAGTGTTCCTCTGTCCCTTCCCAGCCTCAGGGTGGGGCTCCATGCTGCCAGGCCGTTTCAGATTCCACTGGTCGATCTGTCTCTGCCTGTCCTGCTGCTCCACCTCCGATTCGCTGGACGAGCTGCCGGTATTACTGCTGCTACTGCTACTGCTGCTGCTGCCTCCACTGCCGCCGCCACTGAAAGCAAAGCAATCCTTCCGCTTCCCATCTGCCTTCCCCCTCTCTCCTCCTCTCTCCCCCTTCTCTCTCCTTTTCCCCTCTGCCATCCCGTCGTTGTCCTCTGCGCATTTGGCAACATCCGCCATTTCCATCTCCACCGGAGCCTGCTCTGTTTCCGGCACAGCTCCTCCCCGGTCCATGTCCACCCACATCGGACCGGGAGGAGGCTCTAAAGGGGTGTAGTGGAGCATCTGCGGCTGGAGCTGGGTGTCCACCTGTGGGGGGAGGTTCTGGTGCTCTGGGTGGAGGAGCTGGGTTTGATGCTGGAGGTGGTGCAGCGGCTGCAGAGGCTGCTGCATGGGTTGGTGCTGGATCTGATGCTGCTGTTGCTGATGGTGGTGGTGATGCTGATGATGCTGGAGGTGATGGTGATGGTGGTAGTGATCCACGATCTGCTTGTCTGCATTGTGGGCAAACTCCTTGGGCTGGCTTTTGAGGAACTTCTCAAACTTCTTGGAGGCTTTTTTGTTTGTCACAAACCAGTCCTGTTGAGAGACAAACAGCAGGGAGAGCAGGAATGAAAACACAAGTCTCATGAAATGGCATCTACAAATAGGCAGAGAAGCTGAACATACTGGTGAACTATTTGGTTACCTGTGAATGGACAGAGTTGATGTGGTATTTCACTCCACTCTCAGAGTTAAACTCTTTGTTGCAGATCAGACATCTGTATTTCCCAGCCTCAAAGTCGCCCTGAAATGACATCAAAGGAAATAACAGAGCCATGAAATGATTATAAAGCCCTGAAATAAGCTGTACTGTGGTTAGGAAAGTAGAGAATGTGATTTTACTAATCATTTTGTAAAAATCTGTGGTTGAAAGAAACTGAAGAATTAAAGAAGGATTAGTTTGACAAATCCACAAAGTCTCTAAAACCCTGAATTAATCTTGTAAGTATGTATGCCTAATTTAATAAAAACGCTGACAAAAATAATACCCTATACTTGGAAAAAAAAAGAAAAAAGAGCAACATGTGAAAACCTGTTTGTTTTTAAATACTTATTGCAAATCACTAGAGTTTCTTATTTTCAGATAAAACTGAAGAACATTTTAGAATGTTTCAATTTTTAATTTCCTATGTATAGTGTCTTTTACTCTGCCACTAACCACAATAAGCACTTTTATGTTACATTGAATTCATTAATTTCTGTATCTGCTTATCCTGTTAGTGGTTGTAGTGGGTCTCGAGCCTATCCCTGCTGACACTGAGCGAGAGGCTGGGTACACCCTGGACAGGTCACCAGACTATCACAGAGCTGACACATAGAGACAGACAACCATTCACATTCACATTCATGACTACGGCCAATTTAGAGTCACCAGTTACCCTGCATGTCTTTGGACTGTGGGAGGAAGCCGGAGTAGCCTGAGAAAACCCATGTTGACACGGGGAGAACATGCAAACTCCACACAGAAGGGCTCCCCCACCCCGGGTTTGAACCAGGAACCCTCTTGCTATGAGGTGACAATGCTAACCACTGCACCACCGTGCCACACATATTTAGTTTCAGAGATAAAGAAAAAAGCTGGCCTACCCTCGTGCAGAGTCCCAGATGAGCTTTCAGTCCAGACACACTGGTGTAGGTGGAGCCACAACCCTGAGGGAGACACAGATGAAGTTACATCATGATTTGTGCACTTCAATAAAGAGACTTAATCCTATTCTGTGATTTAAAAATAAATTTAGACAAAGGGAAAAAACCTGGGGTTCAAAGAAATACGAAATAGAGAGACAATTAATTCCAAATATCAAGGCCCAAACCAAACTTCTACTGAAATATGGTAAAGTAAATATAGTAGAACAAAAAAATGAATGAACACATAGAGCACACAAATAAACTTAAAGATCTAGTGTGTAGGATTTAGTGACATCTAGCGGTGAGGTTTTAGAACTGAAACTTCTCCCATGTGTCAAGCATGTAGGAGAACTTTGGTGGACAATGCAAAATCACTGAAACTCCAATAGCCCTATCTAGAGCCCGTCTTTAGTTTGTCTGTTCTGGGTTACTGTAGAAAAGCACTGTGGACTCCAACGAAAAGGTGCTGCTCTGTATGTAGGCATAAACAGATCACTAAGGTAACGGAACACAACAATTCTTACTTTAAGGTGATTAAAAACTAATGAAAACATAGTTATGAATATCATACACCATTTCTGTCAATAGGTACCCCTAAATCCTACATACTGGAACTTTAAAAATAACTCTATAATTGTGCAAATGTATCAGTTCCACTTTTGTAATACTTCACGGAAGGGAATAATTTTTCTTCAGCAGGATGTTCCCCATGGCTGAGGCTTTGTCTACTGTATATTTTATACCTTATTATACACACAGTCTTGTCATCCTGTTCCTCTAACCAGGCTGCACACACAGCAGTGATCATAGCAAGACAGGAAACAAATAAACACATAAACAAATGAATAAAACTGTGAGCTTAAATTATAACCCCGGCAGTGTGAGTGTACTGTTGTCCTACCTGGTTGGGACATTGAACTTTCCTCTGCAGCTTCACCTCATTCTTCCACTTCCGCAGCACCTCTTGGCTGAAGGCAGGGAGGCCTGGTCGGGCGTATTTTAACTGCAGAGGCCAGCATGGATAAGAGGAGGTTAATGAAAGTGTGAAAGCCAAGAAGAAAAGAGGTGCACCAACTTCTTTCAGTTCCAGTAAACATAAATGCCATTATATATCCTGCAACTTCACATATGCATTTAAAGCCAATCTTCCCTTACCTTTTTGTCATCTGGCACTAGGTCTGACTGGAACTTCCTCTTGGGCCAGTCTTTGGGCAGCTCGTTGTTGGCGATCTCAGCCAGGTGGAAGTTTGCCACCTGGGCTGATGCTCGCTGCACCCTGCCGCTGGCTGTCCTCTCCGGGTTGGCCTCCCTGTGGGCCTTCAGTGCCTCATCTTCTTCACTCTTCTGGGGCGTCTGGGTGACAGGAGGGGGGACATTTTAAGAGTATGTCACATGGCTTAAAATTGTTAGGGGCCATATCCACCAAAGTGTTTCTCTCCAGGTTGAAAATGTAAGGTGCCCTCAGGGAATGCCTTGTTTGGAGCTTTGGAGGCACTGTGTTTTTCAACTGAGACGCTTTGGTTGTGTCTGGTTGCTATGATACAGAATATTGGGGCAAAGTAAAAATGTGGGCACAAGGTAGAGTACTCGATCTGGCCCTTGCTCTAGATGAAGGGAAAGCTGAAGCATGTAGGGAGAGAGGACAGACCCACCAGTCTATATGAGCTCATGAGAGAAAAAATATCAATATATATACAATATATTAACATATTTCTCCTCCATTGTTGTTCTTTTCATTTAACACGTGACTGTTGGTCTTTGTGGTATTTGTCCTGCCCCTTCTCCACTGTGATTGAATGAACACATGAAATAAAACACACGACTCACAGGAGCATGCTCTGATTTCAGGTGGTACTCCAGACCCGCCTTGGACTTGTAGGTTTTCCCGCAGTGAGAACAGTTCAGCAGCATCTTCTCCAGCTCAGACTCCTCCTTCCCACACTTCTTCATGTGGTACACGTAGCCCATGATACTGGTGAAGGCAGCGTTACAGCCCTGAAGGAAGAAAAAAAAAGATTTTACTGTAGAATCATCATCATTTTTCATCTCATTTTAATAAATCTCCTATCGTAAATGAATATGATTTGTTACTTTACCTCTTTAGAGCATTTTAATTTGCCGAGTCTCTTCAGGATTTTGCGCAGCTTGTCTTTAATGGCACGATCATCCAGGTCCTTGGCATCTTCTGCTGAGGGCTAAAAAAGAGAGTGTGTTTTTATTGTCAGTGGCAACTGTATTTATGAATGAGACAAACATTATGTAAGATGCAAGCAAACACTCCACTTCAAAGAAAGCTTTGTTTATCCAGAGGTCAGTAATACACCCATGACACTGGAAAAATCTGCACCATTCCTCACAACTACACAGCTTACAAGATCATGCTGCTTGCTGAGGAATTTATTCAGTGTGAAAAGTCTAAAAATAGAAGAAAGTAGAGACAGTTAGGTGTAGAGCTGATTGGTCTTACCAGATGGCTGTGGTCAGCCATGATGTGATACTTCATCCCTGTTGAAGACTTCAGCTGTTTCCCACAGTGCTGACAGGTAAAGGGTTGCTGCACACAATGAATTCAAGTTGTGTCATATGTGCCAATTTATAAAGCGTGCATATAACCAACTTGATTAATTTAATTCAGACAAATGTAGTGTTCAAACACAGCATGCTCACCAGTCTGCAATTCTCCATGTGCTTCTTCAGCCCCTCCACAGTCTTCCTGCTCACACTTTTACACTTGGGACAGGTGACTCTGCCTTTGGCCACAATCTGGAGCTGCCAACGCTCCTCTTGACTTCCTGGTGGATGTTGACAAATAAATATTTAAATTTGCACAGAAGAAATGTTTCAGGAGGAGGAGCAGCTCATCTGAAGTCACTTTGTATTCTGACTTAAAGGGACAGTTCAGATTTTTTTGATGTGGGGTTGTATGAGGTACTTATCCATAGTTGGTGTATAACATACAGTAGATGTCAGTCAGCACGCCCCCAGTTTGGAGAAACAGGCTGAAGTTTGACATGGAAGCTAAGCAATTTACTGCTGTGGATGGGGTCAGCAACAAAATGTATTTTATCCACCTTAAAAAGTCCCACCTATAACAGTCAATATCAGTTTAAGTGTATGCTGTATTGAGAGTATGTTCACAGCTATATCTTTCCATCAGAAAGCCCGTTCCAGTGGGGAAGCCATTAACAGCTTCAGTTCCACATCCATGCTCTCTTCAAAGCCACCAGACTCCACTGACAAAATCAGTAATTTTGGCTCGCTGAAAACAGGAGCTGCTGGTCCACTGCTGCCTCGATCAGTTAGTTAGTTTGTGTTATTGTGTGACTTTGACAAATCTGAACCAACTCTTTTATACACCCAAGTCGCACAGAAACACAAACAAAATAATTGATTGAGGCAGTGATCGACCAGCAGCTTCAGTGTTCAGGGATGTTAAATTGTTGTTTTTCTCAGTGGAGTCTGGCTTTAAAGAGAGCAATATAACAACTTCAGTTCCCCCTTGGAAATTGCTGTCTGACAGAAAGGTTAAGTGCTGAAAATACTCTTAATATAGCGTACACTTAAACTGATATTCACTGTTTTAGTTGGGACTTTTTTAGATGGCTAATATATGGTTTATTCCTGACCCCCAGCCTGCTTTTCCAAAGTGGGGGCGTGCAGACTGACATCTACTGTACGTAATATGCTGTCTATGCAGAAATACGTTGATAGAACCCTGCTTCAAAAAATCCAAACTGTCCCTTTAAGGTCAGAGACTTTATGTTACAACAAAAAAATACTTCCCTTTTCTACGTTAATAAAAATTTAAACCCAACCTTATTCATAATTTTCATGTGTTAATCTATTTTCTCACCTTGACAAACAATTTCAATCAATTAAAGACAAAAAAAAAAAAACTTAATTCATTTTTTTCAACCTGGGAAGAATAGTTTAAGCTGAGACAGAGAGGATAAAAACAAAAGGTGAACAGGTTTCCTACTTAAATATTAACAGCATTGGTTGTCTCACCTGGAGGGTAGGTAGGAGGCTCCTTCTTGGTGGAGAGGATGGGGGGTTTCTGGTCCTCGCTGGGTTGGGCCGTCGACGCCTCTCCAACACTGGCAGCATCTGAACCTGAAATATTCACATAAGATAACTAGATTTAATTCTGTTCTAATATTTAACTGCTTTTTCTGTTGCTGTCATTAAAAAAAAAATCCTGATTTTAATTTAAGAAATTCAATCTGCATCTCTGCTATTTATCATCCAAACTATCAAACCCTACATATTGATTACCCTCATTATGCTCAATATAAAAAGATTACTACACTGCAATTATCTTCCCCCTGTGCAAACAGTTTCAGTTACATCCTGCAGCAGGACTTAATGACTAGTCTGCACAGGAGGCTGCCAAAAATATAACAACTGTTAATGCTCAGTTAATTTCGTCTTAATAACACTACATATAATTTATGTTGGTAGGCTCACGATATCATCAGTGAAGTTGACAAAATGATGGCGCTGTCACTGACATGAAAGTAAAAAGTGCCCTCTACTGACCAAACAATAATACTGCCAGTGGGTCCATCCAAACATTTATCATAATGCTGCTGCCAGGTGTTTCATTAGGGCAGATTTTTAGTATTACGCCCTGATGACTGTGGATACAACTCCTTTAAAAAGCTTTCAAAAGTGTGTGTCTCACTCTAGACCCATTAAATATCAGACTAGATGTTGACTTACAGGAGTCTCTGCCCTCTGGTGGCTGTGGGAAGTTATTAACAGGTGGGCTTCGCTCCATTTCCACTCTCTGGACTTTCTTCATGTTCAAGTCTTCAAACGTAACATGCAGAAGAAAGTCAGTCTCCAAAGTAACCCGCAAAATATCCAAGAAGAATCTTTAAACACCTCACTCCACATGTACCAACACATTTTTTACTCTTATTTATGCATGCAAGAACAACCACAAAACACTCACACAAAAGGCTGATGCAAAGTCAGTGTGTGTACGTACCAGGTCTCCAGACATGCTCTCTGTCTCTGTTCGTGTTGCTCCAACCTTGGTCTTGGCTTCTGCCAGTCCCCCACGCCTGCTCCGGCCCAGAGGAGGCCCTGTCTCTTCCCGGATCCCTGCCTGCATTCCAGGCCTGATCCTGGCCTCTATCTCTGCCTGCTGCCCAGCCCTGCTCCGGACCTCGGTCCCGACCCGTCATCCACGCCTGGTCCGGTCCGGTATGAGCCCTGTCCCTGCCTGGAATCCACGTCTGGTCTTGACTGGAGTGTCCCGCTCGGTCCCTGCCGGAGTTCCAGACCTGCTCCTGCGGTCTGTCTCTACCCGGGGCCCAGGCGTCGGGGCCTCTGTCCCTGCTGGAGTTCCAGCTGTGGTCCTGAGGCTCCCTGCTGGTGTCGGGGCCTTGGGGCCACACGTCCTTCGCCACCAGTCTTGGAGGCAGTCTGGCAGAGGGCGGAGCCATTGACCCTGGGTCCGCCCCATTGGCCAGGCCACCTGATGACATCACTGAGCAGCTGGTGGTTGGGTAATCTACAGTTCCTATGGAAACACTCTGGAGGTCCTCGTACCTAAAAAAAAAACAAAACCCAAAATATCTGTACTTATTATGTCAAAAATGACAATAAAAAAGTAATTTAATCTACAATCGACAAAGCAACAAATCTATGAGTGTCTTACCTTTTTCTGCCGTACGTTCTCTTCATCTTTAGAGCATCCTGGGCTTCAGACTCGTCATTCTGAAACATTCAAGTACACAACTGTGAAGTAGAGATCCTACTGTGTGCACAAAGTCGACAGATTTTCCTGATAACCTCTGGATAGTTTGCTTAAATACAACATCACTGCATGCAACAGGATGCATATTCTGTATGAGTTCATTCTCACCTTGGGATATCCAACGGAGTTTAATTCACAGGTTCTCTCTGGTATTCGCTGAACAACTGTAGGAGACAACATTTGTTTACTGTCATATCAGCTGCACCCTGGTCACAGTGATTCAAATAAAGGATACTTGCTTCTATACCTGGACATGGCACTCCACTTTTAGGTTGTGACTGGATAGATTTCCTCTTTCTTGGCACATACAAAGGTGACATATCCCCTCCGATGTGAGCAGGGTCCATTCTAGGAGTGCCAACACCCCCGGAGAAATCACCACTGGAAAGGCAAAGAGAAAACATCTAGTTTTAATTAATATAATACTTCCAATTTGGTTACATAATTCAGAATAATTTGTATTTCTAAGTTTATGATACATACATGATAAAACAGACATGCTTTTATCTCCAGCAGACTTGACTACTGTAATAACTTGTTCTCAGGCCTCTCAGAGAAATCTTAAAACAAACTGCAGATGATCCAAAATGCAGCAGCACGACTACTCACCAAGACTAAACATTGAGAACACATTACTCAGAGTACTGATGTTTTATTTCTTTGATGTGCTTAAAAGTATTTCTTTAGAGTATTTTTTCAATGCAACAATAATAATAATAATAATTCTTAATTTGCTCATTTGGTCCACTGTACAACAGATAAAGGTTTGTTTTGATTTGTAATTAATTTTCCCTCAAGACAAAATGTGGGACTACTTGCAGTTATTAGTTTTTCATGACATTCCTTTTTAAGCTAATATTTTGCAAAGAAATCTCATCAAGAACTAACGTATATAATTAGAAAGACATTAGATTTCAGATTATATTGAGATTGATTTAAATATTTTAAATATCTTGGCCGACTTATTACGAATCTTTGAACTTTAAAGCAAAATAACCATAAAGATTTTTTTTTTTCAGTTTTACTTACGCCCAAGGAAATAATTTAGGCTGCATTAAATCTCCTCATAATTAGTTTTGATAATTAATTGGCCACACTAAACACTGCTAATTTTAATAAATACTCAGTGAGTCAGATGTTTTCCTTTTCCAGCTATTTCCATTCAAATTTGGCTATTTTATTCCAAACACATGTACTGTAAATTGAGTTGATATATAGGCCAACATACATTAAGCTTAAGTTTACGTGTAAGTTTAAGTTTATTTGCATATTTAGATATTAAGAACAGAGAAGACTAGAAAATAATAAAAACAGTTTACATGTGCAGGTGAGGGTGAAACCCACAAAGGGTTTTTTGTGGTACCTCACCTAAAGGGAAGAATAAAATATGCATAGATTTGAAAATACAACATCATGCAAAGTAATATTTTGTCTACAATACTAAACCAATACTGATAACATACTTACAAACACTTATTTACAGAGATATCGTGCCATAATCTGGATGAAAACATGCAGTAGCATTTGTTTCTCAAGCTCAAATCCCTGCTTTATTAACATGTTCTCTCAAAAGAAAGTACAAAAGTACACCTCCACATTTATAATAATAATGTCAAAGATGCAAAGTTAAGTTTTTTATGTGTTTACATGTGGGAAAAGAATGCACACAAAAACAAATCATGAAAAACAAAGGGGGTTGATTTAGAGATCCTGCAATGATGATTTGCAATATATAAAGTCATTCAAATTTACCTTTCAGAACTGCAACATTACAGTGATGCACACGTAAATGCATCACTAATTATAATCCAGTAATATATGGGATTTATAAATACATAATGAATACTTTTTAATGCAAATGCTTGTGTACTTTTTAGGGTTAAATGCTGGACCTACTTGTAGTTTTACACTATTTTTTTCACTAGTGTTGCTACTTTTACTCAGATACAAAATAATGCAAATTAATATTTCTCTGTAGCATGATTAAGATATTAAAATATTTGAGTCTTGCTGCAGAGACTGTTTCTTAAATGGCTCTGTAAAGTCCCAGAGATTGCTTCTACTGTTGGCTGCAGTCCCCGTTATGTTTACACTGTTGTCCCTCCATCATGTTTGACATTTGAACGCCTCTTGTATGTGGCTGTGTCCCTTGTCACGTTGAAGGCCACTGACCTGCTGCTTGAATGTTACTAAAACTGAAAAGAAGCTATGAAACAGAAATAAAATGTCCAACAGTTACATTGCAGTTAAAGTGAGGGGTTGTGGGGTTTTTTTCTGGGTCCAGTAAAGCATTAAATTAGCCATTATGGGACTGAGGCAAAGATCATCATTGTCCGTGTGGATAGGGAAAATACAATTTAGACGACGTCTGGGAGGAAAACACGTCCAGCTACAGCACAACTAGCTCGCTACCAAGATGTTCTGTGTACCCGGAGACACCTTAAGCTGTCCCGAGTGCCTTTCATTGTTTGTTACCGGGGAAGAAACGCAAAGAGAGCCTACCGTCCTACAGCTCACTCCCTCTGCAAAGACGCTTCGCCTCCATGTCTTCGAGCCTGGCCTCCTCCGTCGCCTTTCCCCCGGCAGTGATAGCACCAGGAGGGCTAACATGAAGGAAGGCCGGATCCGGGACTTGAACTAACTCTTGAGATAAACACCGAGGCTTTGACAGCATCTAAATATGAAGCACGAACGCCGGCATAATTCAGCACACTGTATTTGTGTGTTGTTCAGCGGAACGCCCTCCTGCTGGAGAGAACAAATAAGACCCGCATCTGCTGGGGCGTTCACGGGACGTCGGAAATACCGCAGTTCTCTCTATCGGCTCCATTAGTCAAGGAATTTAACCTAAATTGAATGAACGTAATAATATTATGTACGTACAGCAGCGAGTACATTTACTCAAATATTTCACTTTACTACAATTTTGACACACTGGTACTTGACTATTTCCATTTGATAGTACTTTAGCCTATTGTACATTTCCCTCCAATACATTTATTTGATGCTTGTGGTTATTAGTTACATTGTACTTAAAACATAGCCTATGATTTACCTGAAATTAAATGATATGATGAAGTACTATATTAGCCTATAAATCTACTCAGTAGAACATCGAGTAGCCTACCTGCAACTGGCTTCACACTGAAGAACTACATTAAACGACATTAAAATCTTCTTACATGTATTCATTTACAATAGAAATAGAAAAATATAATATTCTATAATAATGAAGGAGCTATTCCGCGAATTGAGTATTTAACTTTCGATACTCTGAGTATATTTTACTGATAATATTTCTGTACTTTTACTTAAGTAACATGTTGAATTTGGGACTTTTACTTGCAATGGATATTTTTACATATAGTATTTCTAATTTTGCTCAAGTAAAGGAGTAGTTCTTCCACCACTACCAAAGAAGTAGATGAAAAATATGAGCATATAAATATATATATTTTAAGAAAAGCATGCAAATGTTGCATAATGTGTTGTTGTGTACTTTCCTGTCATTATATTTATTTGTTTCTGTTGTATTTTTGTGCACATCCTGTTATCTGCTTTTATTCAATATGGACCTTTCTCTGAGTCCTTCTTCTTCTTCTTCTTCTTCTTCTTCTTCTCATTAATATTATTATTATTATTATTATTATCCATCCATTTTCTAACCGTTTATCCTCTTGAGGGTCGTGGGGACCTGTAGCTTATCCCAGCTGACATTGGGCGAGAGGCAGGGTACACCCTGGACAGGTCACCAGACTATCACAGGGCTGACACATAGAGACAGACAACCATTCACACTCACTTTCACACCTACGGGAAATTTAGAGTCACCAATTAACCTGCATGTCTTTGGACTGTGGGAGGAAGCCGGAGTACCTGGAGAAAACCCATGCTGACACGGGGAGAACATGCAGACTCTGCTAACCACTGCACCACCGTGCCGTACATGCACAGTGTTATTTTAAACTGTAATTGTATAATTTGTAGATATGTGGACGTTGCAGTGATGTTTCCGGAGTCCCATACAATATAATATATATTGTGAAAGTCCGGATGTTTTGGGAAGGTACACAACTCTGGGTACCACTTTCTAATAAATACTTTTGGCAGTAGTGGAGGAAGTACTAAGACCTTTAACTTCAGTAAAATTGACAATATCACAGTGTAAAAATATTTTGTTACATGTAAAGGTCCTACATTACCATTTCAGAATAATGAGTGTAATATTATTGGATTATAAATAGTGATGCATTCATGTGCACACCACTTTAATGTTGCAGCTGCTAAAGATGTGTCTTATTCGAATTATTTTATGCACTGCTGGCTATCTTACAGCATCTCATATATCATGTATTAGTTGATTGTATATTACAACAATAATTTGAATCTGCAAAGTAATTAGTTATTAAAGTTAATACGCATAAAATGGAAATACTCAAGCAAAGTACAAATACCTCAAAATTGTATTCATGACCAGAATTAATGTACTTAGTTACATACAAACCACAGACTTTTAGTTATTACATCTTCATAATGGGTAATAAAATCAACGTTATACTTATACTCCTCCACATATTAAAAAACATGTACTTTAACTTACGCTGAGACAAATGAGACATAATGTGTGTGTTGTTAAAACATGGCAATAATGAATTTTCTCTGACAGTGCTTCTCAGTTGTGAGTCATCATGAACCGCAAGTGCACAGCATTTATTTCCAACCAAACACAGCAGGAGCTCACTGAGTAACACAAACACTGGCATATACAGGAGGGAGCAGAGACATGAGCTGCCGTGGTGTTTGTTTGGAATAAAAAGACGGTTATCGATCACTCCCGAAACCCAATCTACTGATGCTGTAATGAGGTTACTGAGATGCAGCGTTGAGGCACCAGAGTGTGATAGCTGTGACCACAACTGAAGTATGTCATTTGATAAAAGCCTAAAATTAAAGTTGTTGTATGTGCCTTTTACATAGTCTATTTTGTTTTTTAATCTACCCAAATTTGTGAATCCATCAGTCACATTTATTCCAATTTTCACCACTTGGTTATGAAGTTTACGAGCAGCACCTGAAGGCAGCAGCAGTCAGCGGCACTGGGACCAGGGGGGCGGGTCCTCCTGTCAGCAGCCTGTCTGTGAGAGGAGGTTGGCTGCATCAGGGGGAAGCAGGAGCAGGCATGTGATTAAATTAATGTTTTTATATTAAATATTTACAACTGAATCCTTCTGTGTGACTGTATGGAGTCAAGTGTAACACAACAAATATTTAAGGTTGCATTTTGATGTCCAGTAGGGAACAGAAGAGCGTAACAAGCAGCTGAGAAACATATTGCCTTACAATGTTGTTATGACAAACATCCAGCAAACATGGATCAGCCTGATATATATAACTTCAATATTCTTTACAATCAACCTCTACAAGGTTGGTAATACAAATCTTATTAGTTATCAATACCTAATTACCTTGTTAGGAGTCTGTAGTTTATAGAAATCTATAATCTATGTAAGGAGAACCTTGAAATAGGCTGCACAGTTGCATAGAGGAAGTGTGGTCACTGGTCACTGTGACTTTATCTGAGAATGATGACATGCTGCAGTTTTAGCACGTTAACACTTAAAGAAACAGGCTCACTCCACATCTAACCTGTTAAAGCTGTTCTCCCTCAGTGCTTAGACTCTTTCCATGTGAGGACACTGCACAAAAACAATACATAATAAATTCCAGTGTCCATGTAATGCACTAACTGCAGTCACCCCTCCCAGCTACATACTGACCATTCTCTCTCTCTGCACATCCTCTTCAGCAGTCAGCTTGAAAACACGTAGCACGTAAAAGTAAAAGTGAAAGTGTTGCACTGACTGGGAGGGACCGTCATTATCTTCCTGTCAAGCGTGAGAAAGCAATGCAAGAGACTTTACCAACAAATTATCAATCTATTCCGTAAGTAAGCGTCTTTAAAGGTTTTAAATAACCCTTGCGTGGCTGTGAACTGCTGACCATGACTCGGAATAGCTTTGCAGGCTATAGACCTCTAAGGTAACGTTGGCTGTGTCTGGAGCAAGCTTGTGCAGAGCAGCTGTGACAAGAGTTTGTGACGCACATATGCTGATCCTTGCTTAACTTTATTGTATTTTTTTGAAGTGTGTTGACTAAAAGTTTCCTTATCTCCTCCTCAGAGACATGACCCGGACAGAGAGGACTGGTGAGAAAACAAGTTTACTGTTTTTATAATTTGTGCTTGTGGTGCTCATGAGTGAAAGGCAGTATTTAATTTTTTGCATCTTTATACTGGTACCCCACTTTATCTTAGAGGCTTTTTACTTTACTACATTTGTCTGACAGCTTTAGTCTCTCTCTCTCACACACACACACACGCACACACACACCATTTTGCCACATCCCCTTTAAAAACTCATGAGTCATGTTGACATAGGGAGTCTTTATCATTCTAGAGACAGGTGTTGTGAGGTTGTTTATGAGTGTGAATACATTGCAATGCGTCCGACTTGAAGTTTGAGTTAAGCATTTTGGACATCACCATGTTGGTTTTATGGACGCCAGAAGTGACCGTATTTGGATGACAGGGTGGAGCTGTGGAGGAGTGAGTGGTGGATCTGACTGAGAATCCAAGCTCACTATCAGCAGACAGTCTGTCAATCAAAATGGCCCACCGTTAACTTTAATTCTTAATAAAATGTAAATTAGTGAGTTATTGTTAAAAATGCATACAGTTGTCAAGAATGTTGAAATTAACTATAGAGACTAAAACTATTTTCACCAGGCTGTAAACATGTTTATTTTTGCTGTAAAGTAACATGGGGGTCTATGAGGATTGACTCACTTCCAGAGCCACCCTCAAGTGGCTATTTGATGAACTGCAGATTTTGGCGCTTCGGCCAAAAGTTCGCCGCATAGATCAGCCTCTCATTGGGCGGAACGAGCCACCCGCTGAAGTCCCGCCCTACCACCTCCGGTAGCAGTTTTCAACACGTCCTTAACTAACTTTTGCGGTGTTTGATCTTGTGGGGATGTAGCCATTTTTCTGCCATGGTTCGCGTCCTGTAGGCGATATTTTTGTGGGCGTGTTACACCAAAACCTGTTTCCCCCCGGCAATATTTTTGCAAGCGCACCATTGCTGTGGCACCGCCAAGAACGATTGTGATTGGTTGAAACTAATAAAAAAAGCCGGGGCGTTTTTTTCTCCAATCTTAAAGTGAGAGGCGGCCCAGCCAGACCTTTCTTTTCTTGAGAAAGGTCTGGTGAGCGAGACTACTAACTTAGCGACTTTGTAGCTGTATTTAGCAACTTTTCAGACCCCTCTAGCGACTTTTTCAAAAAAGTGACTAGCGACAAATCTAGCGACTTTTTCTGATGTTATTGGAGACTTTTGGAGACTCTGACGTGAAAGCACGTATCGTTCTTATTCTTCTCAACGAGCAGCGGATGCTGCCATGGGCTCCTCCCCCATCCCAAAGCACTCACAGGTGGCCGAATCCTCCCTCCCAGCTGCAGTCAGAGCAGGAGATGTTAACCCCTCCACGTCCAGATTGCAAATGAATCGTGCATGCGCGGAACCGCCGCTGGCTGATCTATCGCTCTGATCCCGACCTGGCTTACAGTCAGGGCGGGATGTAAATGTAAAATTTTCTTTGTCTAATATAAATCACTGAAAGAAGGTTCATTTGTAGTTCTAAACATATTCAGAGTGTTTTTTACTCAGTTTTTGTCTCTCCCACGACGTTATTCCTCTCTCCTACAGCATCCATTACAATTACATGTATATGGACAATAATGCAAATTAGGCGATGACGTCATTTAGCGACTTCGAGCGATGTTTAGGACAGCCAATAGCTACTTTTCTTACTGAGGAGTTGGCAACAGTGCTTTGGTGTTAGCTTCATTTTTGAGCCCCTGAAGTTGCCACTTGATGCGCTTCCATGATCGCAGCTATCGAATTAGTTTCAAAAAGCACAGAGTAAAGTGGGATTTATAATTGTGCAGCAGACCATACGCTGTAGCCTACGCATGTGGCCTACGCCGTTGTGAGCATTTATACTTGTGCGGTGGTGTGTCTGTGTCACACTGCAGTTACACCTCCAAAATGCTAGTTGGCGGAGGAGGTTTCTGTGAAGTGCTGTAAAGTTTAGTTGATTCAAAACACACATTAAACA
>NC_065517.1:15377224-15390127 GCF_006386435.1 Epinephelus moara
TACGTTTTGTTTGATGTTGTATTTGTGTATAGTTGTTGTTGTGTTATTGTTTAACAGTATGTAGGCTATATGTAGTATGTCAGTGTGTTGTCCTCATGTCATGTGTCGTTTCAAAACTATAAGAAAAAAACCCAACTACTGTATGTAACAGCTTAATACTGATGTAAAAATTTTTCTTTGTCTTCAGTGATGGGAGAAAAGTTCTTTGTCCATTTGGCTGGAAAAACTAATAATGCTCACCAAGAGCTTGTTGGACACCTTAGAAACGCTGGCCAAACTGAAGTGTCCATTCCTGAAGACAGTGACTACCTTCTGGTTTTCTGTCCCATCGCTTCACGAGTTGGAACGGACATGAGCGAGGCCTTGGAGAACATGCCAGGTGGGGAATGCCTTCAGGCATTCATTGAGCAGTTTCACCTTGATGAGTCAATCAGTTGAGAAGCTCCACATTTTACAATAAAAAAAAATCTTGTTACATCTGTGCTTACAGGTGGTAAAAAAGCAATCCTGGTGGTGATGCATCACACCTTCAATCCTGACCATGTTGTAGCTCCAAGCAACAAACAGGTGACCAACCCGAAGGTCCTCCTCACTGTGGACTGTCTGTTCTATGAAGGCAAACTCCTGCAAAGTCGCCTCAATGAAATAGCATTACATGAAATCATGACGTCTCTTGGAGTTTCCTATTTACCGGTAAGCATTAGATTTACTGATCTAATAAAATCATGTTCACACACACAATCGGTGCAGAGTGAACTGATAAATCAATCAATCAATCAATCAATCAATTTTATTTATAAAGCCCAATATCACAAATAAAAATTTGCCTCAGAGGGCTTTACAGCATGCAACATCCCTCTGTCCTTTGGACCCTCACAGCCGATAAGGAAAAACTCCCCCCCCAAAACCCCTATATATATGCAGTTTCATTATCACCAGTTATTATTACTCATATTATTTTGTGTTGCTTGTTTTTTTTTTCCAGCGCTCCAGCTGGGGAACATCCTTGGTCAAAAGTAAGTGTGACTGTAATTACTGACTTCTGACTCATGATCAGTCTATCTTTAAACTTCACTTACATAGGCAGAAGTACACGAAAACAGTTACTGCTCTGTGTAATCATCCTGTCCATACCGACTGTGAAATTCCTAGTCGAAAAATCATTCTAAAGTTAGTCATTTTAGTACAAAAAAGAAATATCCCTATTTGTATTTTCCTGATGAGCTGCAGTGGTCCCATAATGAATTGGCATTAATATTCTAGTATGTGAGCAAAACAATGTTGGGGTTGTTTGAGCTGTAGATGATACCAGATGACTCATTGCTTTGTCTTTCTTTATTTTAGTGTTACGGGACCATTGGGCATGGGCTGCAGTAGGTGCTCTTACGGCGGTGGTGTCGGTGGTCGTTTTCATAGTCGTTATTGTTGAAATGACCAAGAAGTGAGAAGATCTATGACGGCTGTCATCAACATGCATGACATTCTTGGTTGCAGTGTTGTCACAAATAATTATTCGTGAAGGGACAAAATAAATATGCCATATAACGAATGTATAATTATCTGCAAAAACAGAAGGATGGTATTATTGCTATTGCTATTGTATAGTTGTGAAGGCTGATATATATATATATATGTTTTTGGGGTTGAAGCTTTTGATTGCTAATATTCTATTTTAAGCACAATACAGATTAAAATGGTGGAAGGATACAGATCTGCACACACAGACATTAAGCAAGTGGCTGGATGTGAAAAGGGCCAAAAGGAAGAGATAAAGTGAGAAAAATAACATTGAAATTCCTTTCAAAATTCTAACTCAAACTTCCATACAATCGGACGTGTATTTGCAACCAGTGCTGGCAATAAAAAAGGCACACTTAGCTTCACTTTTCACAGGCGGCTACATCCACGTCTTTTACACAGTCTGTGGTAGCAGAGTGGTTCAATCTTTTGCTTTAAATGAGCAGGAAACAAAATAATGCTTGCTGCTGCTTTGTGCTTATTTAAACATCAAATGGTGTGCCTTTGCTTCAGAAGGAATAAATGAAGGTCATTATATCAGATCTGTGTATCTTGTCTCAGTGCTAAACACGTGATGTATTCCTAGCTAAAAATGAAGTAAAGGTCTAATAAGAAAAAAAATAAATATCCAAGTTTCAGCACCATCTTTTGACGGAGTTTTCTGAATTACCTCAGGACAATAACACCCCAGTGTGGAGAACAGCGGTGGCACGGTTATGATATGTGAATGCTTTTTGACAACAGAGACTGGGAGTCAAGTCGGGATCAAAGGGTGAATAGAGTCAAACAACAATACTGAGTCAGCGAATATGAGCAATAGACAGATTTCTTGGAGAGAGATCAGGGAGGCAATGTGACGACCACTGGGACCAGGTATAAACACTTACACCTTTGGATATGGTTGGATAACATGTCATATGATATAGTCTGTATACAGAATACTGACACTTAAACTTTGTGTTTACTGTGTACTTTTACGATTATGTTGAAGATTGAACTTGGAGTATATTGCCTGCACTTCAGCCATTCAGATCCTCCCTCTTTCTGTCTCCACTTGATGACAGCTCTGCACTGGGCACAGGGGGTCTACAGAAGAGGGATTAGTTAACATGGAGGGGGGGGGACTGGGGTGGATGGGGTGTTAAGGTCACGCCTCTGGCCTAAAAAGGCGAAGCAGAATACCAGCAGCAGCGAGCCGCTCTAAGAATAACTCAGGGCCTGAGGCTCAGAAACATGGTGTGAATGTAACAGTAATCAGATTCAAAAGTTTCACTCAGACTAATCCATAAAAGGGAAACAAATAGTGATTGATAGATTTGGATCTAAGAATTTTTTTTGCATGAAACCACTGTCCACACCGTCATCACGTGACCCCAGCACCAACATTGGCCGGTGGAATAAAGTTACCTTCAAGCTCTCTCTCCCAGTCTCTCTTCCCTCCTTCCCTTCCATCGCCCGTCAGTCCCTGTGGTTGATCTAAATCTGTCAGAGCCGGTAGAGGGTGGGGGCGGGCGGCTCTATCTACAACCATAGCCCCAACCAGGCAAAGGGCAAGACAGTGACCACCTTAACTTGGTCTCTGTCTGTCTCCCCAGCCTCATCCACTAGGACGGAAGCCAGCTCTCTGGACCACCTTGCAATCACTTGGAAAAGTTTTTGACTCCTGGAACCAAAAAGGGGGAAATGCAGATTTAAGTAATGAGACTGGAAAAAGAGGTGTAGTGTTACCAGTGGGCTCGGGTTTTCCACATATCCTCTGCACCAGCCGTGCACATGACGTCGCTGGATTGGAATTAAACACTGGGATTAAATCGTGCAAAGGAGTTGAGGATCTACCATAAATATTTCTTTTTCATGGCAACTTAATCTGCACGAAGAATTTACTGTTGGAATTTTATTTTGAAACAATGACCGATACGGTTGAAGGTAAAGTATCATCACATCAAGTTTTCAGTTTCAACACCTTATTCCATAAAGGAAGCCTTTCATAATGTATAGGTGACACTCTTCCAGGGCTGTTTTGTTTTGCACTCTGATGTTGTGCTGTCTGGTGTGTGTGTGTGTGTGTGTGTGTGTGTAGGGGAATTTCATGATTGGAAGTATCTAAAAATATGGCCCTATCATGTATCGGCTATTTGTAATGCAGCTTTAAGACCCCTGTGACATCTACAGTGCCGTATAGGATCAGAAAGCATCAACACTGGGCTTCTTGTTTCATGCAACCACATCAACTGATACTGTTGTGGGCTTTTTAACTGTTGTTTTGTGCAGTGGCAATGAAAGGAAACAGATAAGGGGGCCTGGAAGCAGGAAGCAGCTGTTAAAACTCAAAAGTCTCTTTGTGTCTTTAGCTTGATTAAATGTATTGTGTACTGTGCTTGACTGACAGTCTCATGACTCTCCAGTTTGCTTCATGCACTCGTCAGTGTACACCTATGACGGGCCCACTTCTTATGGAGGAGATTTTTGACTTGTCGCAGTTGGAAAATCATCATACTATTAAAAGTAAATGGAGTTTGGTGACCTCAGCATAGCTCTGGCCACCTTTGACTTGACAAGAGAGCTAATCAACCACCATAGCTAACAACCAAAAACACCCGTTTGTGTGTGTTCAGGCCCTTAATTACGATAATGGGATGATGATTATTGTCAAGCTAACGCTATTTTCTTGAAAGTACAAATTACCCAGTGGCATAAGGTAGTTACGACAGGCCACAGGGCATGCTAGTATGACAGGCCCTGGTGCATGCTAGTCAGTAGTTACAAAGTACAAACACACACACACACACACACACACACACACACACACACACTCACACCAAAATCTAATTTAGGGAGCTTTGCTATGTTCTCGTCCTGCTCTTTTCTCTTTCGTCTTTTCTTACTGCAGCTTATATGTTTGATGTCTTGTTTATTACCTATACTAGCAACTGTATATCGTATCATCTTGTCACATGATGAAATAGAGACGTGACACTGGACAACATCAATACACATATTATGAATATCTGTATGTGACAAAAATATTGGACAGAACAAGAAATTCCTTATTTAATTGAATTGTTTTTTAAATATTTTAATTACAGTTTTTCTAGTTTATGCAGAATAAGCATATATAAGCATCTTTGCACATGACATCATACATTGGTGCTCTGTCCAGATGGAGGGCAGGCAATTGGAGGTGAAGACTACCAACAATGCATTAATGCCAACGATTTCTGCTGTTAACGCCTGTTCCACACAGTCAAATTGCAAAAAAAACAAGGGCCACTTAAGCCCTGAAAATGGTAGTATGTAAAGGTCTGAAGAATATTTAAAAAGTCACTGAGAAACAGCTGCATGTGAGAATAAAAAAACCCCTGTCTTCAGTCTGGAGGAGCGGACTCATCTAATTTCAAAAGTAACATAAATGGTAAAGCAGTGTGTTAAACATGACTCCATGTTTTTAGCCATGACCCAGATTTTTAACAGCATTTCAACAGACCTCTGGAAACGGTTGATCTAGTAGGTATAAATAATAGCTAAAGATAGCCAATGCTAGCCAGTAATGTTCTCAAACACAGCTACACTCAAGCACATTTACTCATCCGGCCAAAAACAAGGCAGCCATTGTTTCAGTCGTGGATCTAACCATACAAAAAATAGTTGTAGTCCACTAGGCTCTTCTTAAACTTTCATCGGCTCACAGTGTAACCTAAGTAATGCCATGAGGTCTGGAGGACGAGGTTATTTGTAAGGACTATCTTGTCCACACTGGGCAAATTGGTTAAGTTGTAGAAAAAAAATACTTTTCCTAATTTTATTTCAATCATATCCAACCTGACTTGAATCTTTCTGATGACACTTGCTGCCTGCAGGTTCAGCCAGCTCTTTAATATAGACATTTTCCTCCATGTTCAATTCATGCAATATATGGATGTATCACTTCCTGCCCTCCATCTGAATTTTGCGCGCCATAATAGTCACAAGATTGCAAACAATCTATTTGTTATAGATTGCTACTGACAATTTTACCCTGCCTAAAACATTGTTGGAGCCTTGGAGCTTGGAGAGTGTTCATGCCAAAAGCTATTAAATATAGTATCTTATGCAGTTTTTAGTAAGTTTAGGAGTACTCATAAGAGTTATGACAGGTCAGTCAGGAGCTTTTGCTGTGGAAATGGTCCATAGTTGGGTAAGTGAGTTGAGGTCTGTGAGCCAGTGAACATATTTCTGTCAATGAAATGCAGAAAATCCAGTGGAATAACTAACATTTGCCCATTTACAGCTGTTTTGTCAATTAGGAAATTGCTGTTTTCCATAGATTACAAATAGTCTGTAAGATAGACACGAGTTTTGTGACTTTTTCTGTATTGCAGTATTATAGGAATACTTTAAAGTATCATTTTTATATAAATTACTCACCCTGTGATACCTTGAGTTTGTGAAGAAAACTTTTTTTCTTGCATGCCTCAACAGCCAACGAAGAATCCAAAAACAAACAAAAAAAAATACAACTGGTCATTTTGTAGGTGAACGGTTATAACTGAGGATGTGATGTGTCCACTTCATGTAAATTATTTCCTCATACTCATTATTGCATTGTAAACTGTCTAAATAGACAGTCTGCAGTGTCAACACAAACATCACAGCAGATGCACAACACTTATGCAAGTTAGAGACATGGAAACTTAACCTGATTATTAGCTCCACCGTGCCCAACCAGCCAGATCGTAAAGGTCTCTGCTGCTATTAGTTCAGCTCTGTGCACTCATTAAGGCAATGTTATGACTACACTCCCCTGTATTCTGACTGAACAGGCAGCCACTAGCTGCTAATGACTGCTCTGAGCTGAGCTGTCATGGATACCCAGTGAGAGTAACAACAGAATTGTCATCCACAGTGTAGAGACAAGTCAGCCATAAAAGGAGGAATTGTACATGGATGGCTGCTCAAACCATTTAGAGGTGGGCTTGAACAGTGGTGGTCAACAGAGACATTAAAATGGAGTTACTGATGTTATAATACTCAGTCATTTCGGCCAAAATGTGTACACTGGATATAGTTTTTGACCCAATGATGACACCTGAGGAAAGGTCAAACCATGGTTTCAATTTTACTGCGGTTTAATTCTACTGCATCATTAAAAGAGGAATTGGAGAGTGCTTTTTGCTTTAATGCAGCCCAACATGACAAAGCCATCATAAAAACTACACCATCATATTTATAATATAATAATTTGACCTGATAGAACTAGATGAAAGGTCAAGGGGCCCCCTGAAATCTTAAGGACTGAATATTCTATCCAAATCCAATTTTATGGAAATCTGATCAAGATATTTTGTGGTGAACCAAAGTCTTGGATGGACCAGCCAATCAGCATTTTTAGGTAAAATTTGTGGTTTTGGTCTGACAATTGATGCTAGTTTCCATGGACATGAGTGCAGAAATCCAAATTAAGCAGTTTTCATAAAAACAAAACAGCAGCAGGTTAAAGAAGTAAGTACTTTATAGGGTGACTGTACGAGGTCAAATCTATCCATAAAAGCCTGAAAGAGGAAGCAAAAAGGTTCTCAACAACAACTGATGTCACAGACCGGTGTCTTCCATTAAAACTGAATGTAAGTTTTAGAGTGGCCTAGTTGTTGTTGGTACAGGTTAAAAGTAATGTGGCTGTAATCTGAAAGATGTTTTGCATAGTTTGTGTGTTTTAGGAACTTTACATGCTCTTCATAACAGTGCAGACTGGCTGCTAAACATCATATATTTAAATCTGTGTCCATATATGACCAATCAAGGCATATTGTAAGCCTGGTCTCACTCCGAAGTTGTCGAAATCCAACGCTTGGGCAGTGACTTGCTGTGTCAGAAATCAACGAAAAAAGGCGCCCTTTAACATCTGCATGACGCACGGCTGGTTGCTGTTATACTTTAATGGCACCTGGCGAGATGCAGTGGGATAAGGACGAAAGTTAAGGTGGTGAAAGTCCAACTGGAGCAGGTGGGAGTGGTGGTGGATGGGTCCAACAAACACTGACTTTCACCTGAGAGAGCAGTGTTGGTATCCCGTAAGATTCTAAAGCCAAACCCTGTTCTTTTTCCCTAAACCTAACCATGTGTTATTGTTGCCTAAACCCAACCACATGCGTGCATTGCCTAAACCCAACCAAATGTGTTTGTTGTTGATTAGGTGCTTTTATTTTGAAAGAGACTGTATCTAAACGGTAAATTTCCAGTGGAAACGGAAGTGTATTTTGAAAGATGACAATGCATGTAACAGGCAGAACTTGACACGGAGTCCCAGAACATCAACAACCAACACACCCAGGGTACCTTGCATGTCGTATGTGGACGTTGAAAGTCCATGACCAAACGTCAATATGTGACGAGGTCGGAGTGAGAATGTGTTGACATTGTTGATGGTTATTGTTTGCTTGGCTGTTTGTTAGTATAAGAAAAACATTATATGTCATTTAAGTAGGCTACTCTATTTCAATATTGTTTCTGAGTTTTGAGACAAGATGATGTCGGCTCATGACGGATTTCTTTAGGTCGTCTGCTCCAGGCATGCTACTGCAAGTGCGCCATTACGTAGCCTACACTGCTACATGTAGCTACATGTTAACAAGTGAAACATGTAATCTTGGTTGCTGATGTTATTGATTTTTTTTCTTGATTTCCTGCTGTGAAGATTTGGTTTAGAAGCTTTTATTGGTGGTTTTTCACAGTGGCAAGTGCCACTGTATCTACTCTGTTACAGTCATTCCCCTGGTTGCAGTACTGCTACATGTAGCTACATGCTAAAGACAGTGAAACGTGTGCATTTTTTGCTTTAGGATGGTATTCAAGTACTTTTTCCATTCCGGAAAGGGAGGACAAGCTACAACTGTATAACTTTCATTGTAGCTAATTTCAAATGTGATCAGAATAAAAGTTTTTGAGTTCAGAACGATCCAAAGCCTGAGATTTTTGCTCACAGGTATTACTTTTACATTAGTTTACTTCATTATTTGAAACTTTGGCCATATAATAAGATACTACTGTTAAATTTTGTAAACGGACATGTGCAGCCTGTGCATACAGCTGATTATCAATTAGAAATATATCTTCCTCTGTATACCTCCACTGGAATCACCAGAAAAGAGACACAACTCAGACGTATCGAACAAAAATGGCTGACAATGAGTGGATTATTTAGAGGTGCATTCATTCCAAATATACGTACGCATTTTTTTCATGCTGTTATGAGAAATAATGATGTTTTATGTCTCATGTGACACAAATTATATAAAAACCCAACAATTAGTTTTTTTGTTTTTACATATTTCAAACTCAGTGACATTAGTGTTGGTCAAAAATCTCACGGTACTGGTGATACGAGATAAATGTTTAAGAATCATTAAAATCCTCACGAGTATCTTTAACAAATTGAGCTGTGGTCAGTAGTTGTAAAACAGGCAGAGTGACTAACACCAGTGAGGCCATGCATTCAATTACCATAGTTATGTAATGCTAGTGTTTAAGGTGTCCGGTGCTCTTTTTACTTCCTTGTCCCACAGTAGCCACCTGGAGGCTTTTTATACACGGTTACTCATATGTTGAACTGACCTGTTGGAGTCAGAGAAATGAGGTTAGACGTGTGTGTCGGTGTGTGTTTAGAGTGCCGCTAAGCCATTTGAGTCAGCAGTAATGGAGTAACCTGCAAGAGCTGCAAACAGCGAGCTGATGAGAGTCAACAGGTGGTCCGATCTTCCCGAGCACACCCACAGTGACATAAGCCCCTTAAAAAAAACCTCTTTATTTTATCTTTATGTAAAAAGAGTCAAAAATAAGATGATGCACTTTCAAAAATCAGTGTTTACAGGCACAGCACTTGTTAAGTCTTCCTAGATGCAATATTTGAACTTCTCATAATAAATGGCAATTAACCCACTTCTCAGGTTCGCTTTTCCCCTTTAAATCATATCCCATGGCATGAAATGTAACATGAAATATGGATTATTAGAGCCTGAAAGCATACCTACTGACAAAAAGTGTCTAAGTACTGACAAAACTACGATAGCTATTTTATTTGCATAATCAAAAGACAAGGCCATTTAGTTTGAAAGAGAAAGAAGAAACTTCATTTGGCATGTTGATCTGATGCAAAACTACTTTGCATAACTCTCTAACGCCCTCACTCTGCATGTAACTAGATACACAGCTATGCAGCGAACACTAAACAGCTTAACACACACAAACTGTAATTGGAGTCTGAGGTTTTAAATGGAGGCAGCTGTGAAGTAAAAATTAACACAGTATTGTAACAAGGAAACTGCATCCAAAAAAGTATACACTCGCTAGCAGTTATCTGTCTGCTTGGCCTTTGTTCTGTCATGACTGATGTCCACTGGGCAATGAGGGACACACTAACATAGAGGCAGTTGGGGATTAAGTGATTTATTCACAACACAAAAGATACAAAAGCTCACAGGGATGGATAGCATTGAAAAACAGAAGTTGAAACAAGTCTGTTGGATAGCAGGAAAGGGAAAGGAAAAGTACAGGCAGGCAGGTATGGGGTCCAAGTCAGGGTCAAGGGACAAGGGCATAAAGCACATGGCAACTTTGACAGTATGACAGGAAATGAACGGAACTGGGCTGGTATATTGGCTGAGAGGCTGATGAGGAAATAAGAAGCAGCTAACTGCAGAGCAGATGTGGGACATGGGAACAGGTGAGTAGATGGGTGGGGCAGTCAGGTAATGTGAAAAGGGAGGAAATTCTGAGGGCATATTGGCTGCTTTTCATCATGCTAACATGACTCCTCACTTCCCTCACTCTTCATCACATCTTCTCCCAGCGAGAATAAAAGAGAGACGGAGGACAGGATATGTAGGGTACACCTGTGCTTCCTCACTGTAAGCTCCTGCCTGTAGAGGTCTCTCGCTCCTTGAGGGGCATTTAAGAAAGATCATCAATGATGGAGGATGAAGGAACATGGGGAAGCATAAGTTTTCCATCCATCCACCCCTAATGGATGGATGGAAAATGGCAATGAAGGGGCCTAGAGAATAGAGAATATGTCTCCATTTACTTAAATAGTCAATACTCAAGTGCAATTCTGATGTGGGCTACTTGTACTGAATATTTCCATTATCTGCTACTCTATATTTGCACTTTATTTCAGGGGGAATATTTTACTTTTTGTTCCACTACATTTATTATGATGTAATATTATAGATTAAGATAAAATGTATTGAGCAGACAAAGTATCTGAAGTGTTATATTAATCAATTAAAGTATAAATTAATATGATAATTATTACTCTAAAATGGGTCATTCTTCATAATGAGTACTTTAACTTCTGGTTGTTTAAGTATATTTTATTTATTTAACACTTGTACTTTTACTTATGTAACATTTTACATGCAAGACTTTGCTTGGGTTTCACAGGGCAGTTCCCAGTGTTACTTTGTGGACCTGTATCATATGAAAAAGTGTGCTGACTCTGTGGAATATTCAGGATTAGAAAATAAAAATGGTTCTTTAGAAGGCCATATTTCATGTACCGTATCTGATCACTGTGTCTTTGCTCCCCAGCACGGTCAGCAACCACCACCACCACCATGGTCGTCGAAGGTAAGAACGGAGACGCTGGGGCGCCGTCTGCGCGAGGACACAAGAAAAGTCTTTTAGATGACCTCCACTCCACCTTCAGCTCCCCACTGGCCTGGATCTTGGTTCTGGCTCTCATCATTACATGGTCTTGTGTTTTTATCATCATGTTTGACCTGATGGACTACAAGACGGTGTCAGGTAAGGAGAGGTGTTTGCTGTTCATTTGCACTTCTCAGCTCCTCAGTCTCAGATACAGATGTTTTATGAACGCTTGTGTATGCAAATTCATAAAAGTTCATGTTCATACCAGCTTCTCCACAGCTAGCTAAGTCAAGCAGATTGTGGCTGAATGTTGGCACTCTTCTGGCGCCAAATGTGGGCCATCTCTGGCTCATATATGGCTGCCAGATTTACCTGAATTTCAAGGTTAGTACTTAGGTGAATGGAACAAGTTTAACCTCAAATGGGAGGCAGTAGAACGGATATATGGGAAGTGTTGCCACGGAAACAGCGCAATGTTTGTCCGAAGTTTTCAGCAGCATCCGAGGAGTCTGACAACCAGGCAAAAAATATGCTGCATACTGTTTAACTTATTATAGTATGGAGATATACAGAACATTTGATTTTAAGTAGATAAGTTTTCTATTGCAAAGTGCAAATTATTAAAACAATATTCAGACTGTTTCTTGCAGATTAGCAGGTTTGATTATAAGTGTTTACACATTTACACAGGGCATAGGTTTTGTTCCAGAAGTGGGGAGGCATGATGAAGCATATAAGCATATATAAAATACACAGACACACACACACACAAAAAGAAAAATGATGCTTTTCATAATGATTGTGCAACTCTTGAACATTTCTCATACTATTTCTTTCTTGGAGGGTTTAACTGTAAAAGGGTTAATGTCAAACATTTGGAGTGTTTGAGCCTGAGATGAAGAAAAAACAATAGATGCGTGAAAAAGAAAACAGTGCCAAAAGCAACAAGAAGGTAACTGTCTCTTGAAAGGGTGTATCTGTAGCCTGAGACCATTCTTACAGGGTCAGCAATGGTACAAACTATTAATAATTGTGTTAGGTTTATAGCTTAGCTTCAAGTGGATTCTAGTGATGTGTTCAATGACTTTTTTGCCCTCACAGTCTTCATGCAAGAAGAAAGACTTGCTTCTTCTAAGTGTTATATCATAGGCAACTGGACTTGCTTGCGTTTCTTGAAGACGTTTCGCCTCTCATCCAAGAAGCTTCTTCAGTTCTTGGACGAGAGGCGAAACGTCTTCAAGAAACGCAAGCAAGTCCAGTTGTCTATGATATAACACTTACGATTACCATGACCTGGATGGCTGAGAATCTTCACCGATGACTTGCTTCATGTTAGCAGGCTTTTTAAACAGTCAGTTGTCCCACTCCAGTTGCCCAAATAAAATGTTGGCATTGTACGTTTTTAGCAAACCACAGATTTTACACATTTCTTTTTATACATGTCAAATTAACATTTCTACCGTGATGTAGTTAAGATTACATCTTACTATATAATGACGAAAACTCTGTGGGTGTGTCTGTTCCACGTTTTTCTCCTCACTGACTTGGTCAATCCATGTGAAATTTGGCACAGTGGTAGAGGGTCATGGAAAAATGCAAATGAAGCAATATTACATCAATTGGCCAAAGGGGGGCGCTATAGCAACCGATTGAAATTGCAAACTTTGAATGGGTATATCTCATGCCCCGTATGTCGTAGAGACATGAAACTTTGCACAGAGATGCCTCTCCTCATGAGGAACAAATTTGCCTCAAGAACCCATA
>NC_065517.1:15390262-15397839 GCF_006386435.1 Epinephelus moara
GGCGGTCAATCTACTGTACTTTCAATAAAGCAATCGTACTATCAAATTCACAAAAACTCTGTCTGAATACATTGCTCTTCTTAATGGGTTCAGTTGACTATTTAATCTGCAATTTCCTATGACCTGTATCCCAAACACACACCATGTGAAACTGTACATGGGCAACTGTGCACTCAGTGGGTATGGACTAGTGTCTATGAGTTGAGTTTCACATCAGGAATGCTGGATGCTGCAGACCAGCGTGTGAGATAAACAAAAGCAGTTCCTTTTTTTAACAAGCTGCACATTTCCAGCTGTGGCAACAATGCTGGATCTCTTAAGCCAAAACATGACGTTTTCCCAGCCTTACCAATGTTGTTTCTGTGCTTAAACCTAACCACACATCAAAGTGTTGTCACAACATAAAATTGAAAAATAAAGAATAAAGTTTAAACATATGCACTACATGTGAAATGTACAAATGAAATGTATCCTTGGTTTGCGGACACTTACAATGCCAACATTTATTCCTGTGACTGGGTTGCTTGTCCAACCTCATGCCAAAAAAGAGGAAGCACAGATCGCTTCCACTGTAGGCTGAAATGTTTCCTCTTCTTCACCTTCTACCTTTTTAATTGCAACAAAAAGGAGAGAGGGTTATATATAATGTCATATATGTTTTTGTCCTATCATAAATGTATTTTGTTTCTTTCTCTTTCTTCATTGTAGTATGGCTCTCTATCCTAATGTTTCTACAACACATTGAACTGACCTGATATGAAATGTACTAATTTCCATGTTTATCTGTGCCAGTGACATCACTAAGTTGCAAGCATTGGTTCCATCCATCCTCACAACATTAAAACAAACAATGCTTCCAGAACTTCCATTAATTCCTGTTGTGTTCACCTCTACTCAATTTTCTAACTTTAACATCAACATCTTTTTTTACTCCTTCTTCATTTCCTAAATTATTAAACGTGATTCTCACTTGAAATTAAATGAAAGTCATTTAAGAAAGTGGATTAATGTAGCACAACAAAGGAGAGCACACGTTTCCCCTAGACTATAATATAGCTCATAAGATATCATATTCACAATTTCACCTTGAAACAAAAGACAAAAGAGCACAAGGACAAATCAGTTGATAGAAATATCAACTTTCCTTTGTCTTTTTTTTGACACTATTAATAAGATTTTTTACAATATAACATTGTCTGACAGCATGTTACATCTTCATCACAGTGTGAACACTTCATTTAACAACACCTCTTCTTTCCTTCCCCTCTCCTCTTTTTGCTTCACCCCTGTGCTAAATGTCTTTGCTTATTGCCGCTGTGTTTCTCGTCCAACCAGGTCGACCTCCTCTCGTCAGGAAGGTTTTAAAGGATTCAGGCTGTAGAGGCAAGGCCCCTTATCTGCTTCTAACCCCTCGGACCAGATGCTTTTCCTGAAGGCGCTGATAAAAAACTACTAATTACCTAACATTGACTGCTAATATTAGCTGTTAATGTTAGAAAGTCCTTCACAGAGCACCACTCCAGTTGCCTCATTTCTGCATCCCTGTCTGACACTGACAGTATCATGCTCAGATTATAAAATAGTATGGATAGTTTGTAGTTTAGTCTAGTTTAGAAGAGATATTTCTGATGTGTATTATTTCTTTAGCACGTTTACCACGTTTTTTATGTCACATATATTGTGTGGTTCAAATATTTGAAAAGTATTTTGATTTCAGTGAGGGGAAAAAAACATTATGAATATTTGAAACCACTTCAGGTGAGCTTGATTTACTATCTTGTCTGATGAAAAAAAAAAAAAAATCAATCTCATCTGAAATCTTCGCCCGTAAAATACATTTTACTGTTATATTCTTTTCTGTTCTATTATTTTTTAATATTTTTCCTGCTTTTATTTTGACTGTTTTTGTGCAGCTTTGGTTGCATTCAGGGCTCGAAAAACTGCGAACCATGCAAAGTTATTCTCTGTAGACAACCTGGTTAAGGTTAAATACATTAGATACAGAGATAATGGTCAGCATATGATGCAAAAAAAAAAAAAAAGAAATTCCTTAATGATACTTTCTGAACCTCTCTTTGGGATTCAGATCTGCCCTGATTCAAAATGAACAATGGTCCTCCTTCATCAAACCGTCTTGGAAACAAGTTCATATTTTAGCACTGGGAGACTCTGTCTATTTGATTTGAAAAAAAAAAAATCCTGCTGTCTCGTGGCATGTAGACTATGGCATATTAAAATTTAAATATGACCTGAAAATTCAATATTCTGATGCGTTATAAGAACTTGAGAATAAAAACTTGATGAAAGAGGATCAATTTGATTGTTTTCAAAAGCTTTTTGCACAGCCATATTTGACGACGGCCTTTTGCAGTGGTTAAACTGGGAGCTGGGTGATCCCTGCTCTTAATGGAAGATTGATCAATTCCTGAAATACAGATTTCAGTTCTTTAAGTTCAGCCCCAGTTTGACCCTTTGCTCCAGAGTTTATGTTTTCATGCATTTCCTCAATGCAGAGGGATGTCTGCACTGAGGAAATGCATGAGTAAGAGTTCAGGAAGTCTGGACATGTTTGGCTTGGTCGAGAGCAAACGAGGAAGACACCTTCAGTCAAACTAGATGATCGACTGAATGACTGTATTCATGTCCCTGCTCCACCAGGAGGCCTCAGCAAGATCAGCTCAGACCCCGTGAAGGCAGTGAACGTTGCCATGGAGGAATCATCTAACGTGATCAGTGCGATGTTTAAATTTGCCGCCAAGCTGGTTGCTCCAGAAGACGATGAAGGTATGATCACACATGGTAGAAAAACAAGTGGTGCATCCCATAAATCTGTGAAAAGCAGAGAGTTTATTAATGCATTCACTCATTTCCCTCTCCTCTTCTATAGGAACGCTATACGCAGTGAGGAAAAAAGGTTTGTATTGATGCAGTTTTTGAATGTACTTCCTGTTTTGCATTCACCATTCTGCTGCAGCCTTGCACGCTGCTATGAGCGTCTTGTTCATGCTGCGCTGCAATACATGTGCTGTTCTTTGAAATGCATTTTTTTTAAAAACCTATAAAAAACAGTGTATAAAGTCATACTGCTGCTTTAAAGTCATTACACTGAACTGCACATGTACTGTACTGCAATCACTTGAAGGCAATATCTTTATCTACTTTTATTCTAATTTTTTCAGTTCATTTAACGAACTGAAATCAATGCATGAGCATTCTTAAGATGGATAATGATGCCACTGCAGGAATCCTCCATCTTCATAGACATAAAAAATACATAAAATGTGTGGCTGAGGGACTGAGGGGATTGTTCTCATGGAGTTTCAAGCTGACTTGATGTATGAACAATCTCAAAGATTCAAGATGGTTGGAGGAGGATGAGGAGGAGAAGGAGGAGGAAGGGAAGGTGAAGATTAAGAAAGCAACAGGTATTTAAGGATTGCTTTTTTCTATGAATGCATAAAATTAACTCTACATGGACATAATCAACCCTGTCCCTCACCCTTGTAACGGTAATGGAGGCAGTGACTTGCAATAAGTTACTGTCCTATTTTGCTTTCCCTATAACTTTTCTTATAATAAGCTTGCCTATTTCTGACTATCATAACTGCTTCCACTGAGCTATTAAACCTCTACTAAGACTAATAATCTACAGTATGTGAAAGATCTAAACAGTAACGTGCTTGATCAAATTAAATCTGAAGTTTTGTTTTGTTAGGTTGCTGATTTCCATTTCTCTTCTTGTGTTTCAGGAGAATTTCTACCCTCCAGAAGTAAAGGTATGTGCCTATTGTTAGATAGCTTATGACTAGAAGAACAGGGAAGCTTCTCAGTTCTTTGTATATTGTTTCATTTGTATTTTCATGTACGGTGTTTAAGTGGAATCGTTGTGTTCCCTTGGTTATGAGCTAATTGGTTCCCACCTGCCCTTGTTACGTGGGGACAGGTATGAGTGATACACAAGAGAGAATGAGTGTATTGTGCTTTACAGTGAAGAGAAATTACTGTACCCCTAAGTTGGGATGTGTTAGTACTGTCTTGCTGTGTTGGTTAAAATTAAACGAAGAGGAAGAAGCAAATGTTGTAGCCCGCTTATTACCCACAGCTGAACTGGGGAACTCCAACAGTCAAGAAAAGAGGGTTACACAACACATGTAATGCATTTCAATGTTAAAGTTTGTCAATGTGGAGCCAATTTTAGACACTTAAATACTATAGATATATTAGTAGCTTAATACTTCATCATATATACGTAAGTATATCATGTTTTTCCATGTGAAAAGTCACTGCAAGTGTCAAATGAAACGAAGGAATAGAAGTATAAATTAGCATAAAACTGAAACACTGAATAAAATATCTCATCAATGTACTGTACAGTACGTAGTTACTTTCCACCACTGCTATTATAATTTGTCAGTGATGCATTTGCTGACACCAAAACATCACGAAAACATCAATCTGATGACACGTGCAGCATGTAGCCAAAGCGCTGCAAGAAGTTCATATTAAGAAAACTGCTTCCAGCCATCTGTCATTGTGATCACATGACGCAGACATTATAATAATAAGCAAAAGGCTAGGTTAACAGCAGATATTTGCAGTAATATCTGAACCATCACAATGTTAAGATAAAATCTTAAGATAAGAATTTTTTTTAATACCACTGATGGAGAGTCAACTTCAATAACTTCATAAACCACAAAGGCTGCATTTCCCAGCCGTCACTGTGTTGTGGGCTTCTTGCAGGGTTATTTCTAAATGTTGCACATGTTGTCGTCAAATTGATGTTTTTGTGTGTTGTGTTAAGCTATTTAAATTGTTCTTGTTTAAATTGGTTATTGCAAACAGCTGAAAGTTTGTAAATTTTGCAAATAAACCTAGTTTGCAATGAGGGTTGAAAATTTTTTTGATTGCAACTGTTGAGTATTGCAGCCAAGTATTTTCTCAGATCCCCAAGAGAATGAAGTTGTTGTGTCTCACTGTCTTGCCATTTATTTCAAAAGAAACTAAAAAATCAAGGTCACATTATGAACCCTGTTGTTACAAAGTGTTAGATGATAAACTGATCTTAGTTGTAAACGGTCAGTTTCTAATATCTCACCAGATCTGAGCGGACAGAATTTACCCTGGTGCCCAGATATCAGATGAATTCACAGCTTAAATCACTTATATTATTACTTTTTAAAGACGATCACATCTTCAAGAATTCCTCCATAATAGCAGCAGATGTAAAGCAGTTGAGCTTTATTCAGTGGTTTCATTCAATTGGTTTGATTGTTAATGTCATAAAAGACATGATGACAGTGATAACATGAAAATGTTTCCTGTAGTTATAGGGATGCAAGCAAAGGCAAAACAACCAGTGATTGAAGTTGTGGAGGAAGAGGAAGAAGAAGAGGAGGGGGCTGAGGAAGGAGAAGATGAAGATGAAGTGGAGGCTGCTGGGGAGGAGGGGGAGGAGGAGGAGGACGAGTATGCAGAAGAGGAGGAAGAGGAGGAGGATGAGGAGTATGAGGAGTATGAAGAGGAGGAGGAAGGAGTGGATGAGGAAGAGGAAGAAGAGGAGGAGGAGGAGGAAGAGGAGGAGGGGGCAGAGGAGGCAGAGGAAGAAGAGGAGGAAGAGGAGGGAGAGGAAGAGGGGCCCAGAGAGGAAGAGGGAGTTGAAGCAGCTGCTGATGAAGAGGTGGGTGAGATGAAGGCAGAGGAGGAGGAAGAGGAGGAGGAGGAGGAAGAGGACATGGAGGTAGCTGCTGAAGAAGAGCAAGATGAGGATGAAGACGAAGAAGATGAGAAGGAACCTGAAGCAGCTGCAGCTGAGATTGATGAAGATGAAGATGAAGTGAAAGAGGAAGCAGCAGAAGAGGATGAGAAAGATGATGATGAGGAGGATGAGGAGGAGGAAGAAGAGAAGGCAGATGCTGCTGATGAAGATGATGTGGAAGAGTCTGAACCTGCAGCTGCTGATGCTGAGGATGAGGATGAGGATGAGGAAGTTTCTCCCAAACCTATCTCCACTTCTGAGGATGAAGAGTCAGCAGTGTCTCCTGATTCTGAGTCTGACGTGCCAGTTGACGTCAAAGACAGTGACGAAGATGTGTCCCTGCCCGATGATGATGACGAAAAAGACGAAGACGATGAAGATGACGAAGACGACACCAGCGACGAAGCATACACTGACACCTCAGATGTCAGTGAATCTGCACTTCTCTCCAGTGACGAGGAGGAAGAGGAAGAGAAGGACGATGACGACGATGAAGATGATAGATTAGCTGAGGGTGTTTCGACATCTGATAGCGATGACATCATTGCAGAAGACAGTGATGAAGACCTGGATCTTGATCTCCCTCCTGTTCCTGTTGCCAGTGAGGATGATGAAGATTACGAAGACCTTAAAATCCCTGAAGAGGAAGATCTTCCACCTTTGCCCGTTGTCGAGTATGATGATGATGACGAGGAACACCTGGAAGAAGACATCAAAGTTGCTGAAGACACTGATGAAGATGATGATCTGGACCAATCAGATGAGGACATCTCCATCGCTTCCTCTGAACACTTTGCAGACGATGAAGATGAGGAAGACACTGACCTCAAAGACCTTGACCTTGACCTCGACCTCGACGTCCATGTTGACCTCGACGAAGATGAAGATGACAAACCTGATGATGTCATTGAAGAGGACATCCATGACGACGACGACGATGATAAAGAAGAGGAGGAAGTCGATATCCCTCCTTTTGAGAGTACAGACAGCGGAGTCTTAGGTGATGAAGATGAAGACGACGATGTTGGTCTTAAGACAGATGAAGAGACTGTCTTCAGTGATGACATCTCCTATGACACAACCGATGATGATGATGAAAAAGACGATGAAGATATCGATACCAGCTCATATGAATTTACCTTCGATCAAGAAGTAGGAAAAGAAACATTTGTTGAAGCTCTAAAAGATGAAGATGAAGAAGATGATGATGATGATGATGATGATGAAGTCACATCAGAGTCCTTAGCTCATGAGGATGAGGATGAGGAAGAAGACGATGACGATGATGTTGATGACCTCTTGTTAGCAGGTATAGTTCAGCATTACTGATTACATTCACTTTAAGTTATAGACCGTTTCACTGTAATTGCATTGCTTGGCAACAGCTTGGGCCGATGTTAACCTCCTGTTAGATGATGTCATTAACATACACTGCACAACATTCGAACAGGAAATACAGAGACCCATTTAGAATCTTAAAGTTTAAAAGTTTAAAGGGCCAGTGTGTAATATTTGGCATGGTTTATTGTCAATCTGAATCTGAATCTGAATATTCTACCCATTAATATGTTTATATAAGTGTATAATCGCTATAAAATAAAATTCGTTTGGTTTTCGTAGCCTTATAATTATGCTTTTATATATATATTTAGCAAGGGCCTTACTTTGGAGAGGTCGCCATTTGCGCCGCCATGTATGTACGGCAGACCGAGCAGACAATCCAGCCAGCCAGAGAACGCGTTTCGCGTGTATAAATGAACCAACGAAGACAGCGGAAGGAAGGAAGAAGGAGGAGGAAACAGCAGAGAGTGTTAGTAGT
>NC_065517.1:15398264-15428061 GCF_006386435.1 Epinephelus moara
GATTTCTAAATAAACATTCACCTCATCGCTAGATAGACCTACTCCTGAAAAACTTGTGCGCAAGGCTTTTTGTCCCTACGAGGCCACCGTCATTTACCCGACGGGAGGGGTGAGCGAGTGAGCCCTGCAATCTAGAATTTGACCACTGATGTCACTGTTTTCAACCCATTTTACACACTGGCCCTTTAAAACGTCTGTAGACCAAATCACTGCGACGTCACACCAACAACAACAATCACTTGCGGGTAGACAACTGGCAGTTGATTTGAATTGCGGCAATATGTGAAATCAACAAACTTGTTTATTTGTGTCATTTTCAGCCATAACTATAAGACATTTAGTTAAATATGGTGGTTCGACCAAGCAGCAACCTCCAGGGCTGAAAAATGAAGCCAACATGACAGTGTCAAAAACTGCAGTTCTTTGAATGGCCACTTGAGGCTGCAAGTCCCCAGAGACCTCCATGTTAAAATGCCCAACTTAACAGCAGAAATAAACATGTGTACAGCCTGGTAAAAAAATATGATTTTGGTCTGTGGAGCTAATTGATCCACTCGTGACAACTGCACGGGGGTAGAATATAATATAACTTAATTATTCCACATTTTGATAAGGCTTAAAGTTACACATAATTAAGAGCAGGCCAGTTTGATCGACAGACTGTCTGCCGATAGTGTCCTCGGTTTCTCTGTCAAATCTTCCCCTCACTCCCCCAACACCAGGCTCTCACCCAAATATGGTCACTTCTGGCTCCATGAAACAAGATGGCGGTATCCTCAACACATTCTCACTCCGACCTCGTATTAATGTGCTTGGTCATGGACTTTCCACGTCCATATATGACGTGCAAGGTACCCTGGGTGAGTTGGTTGTTGACGTTCTGGGACACCGTGTCAAGTTATACCTGCTACATTTCATTGTCTTCTTTAAAAATACACTTCCGTTTTCACAGGAAATTTAACGTTTATATACAGTCTCTTTCAAAATAAACCTACGCTGGTACAACACTGCGAAAAAACACATGGTTAGGTTTAGCTAAAAACAACAGGGCTTGGCTTGAGAATCTTACAGGACATAAAAACCGGGCATGTGAACACCGCTTTCTCGGGTGAAGGTCGGTGTTTGTTGGACCCATCCACCACCCCTCCCGTCCGCCCCACTCGGACTTTCGCCACCTTAACTTTCGGCCTTGTCCTCTTGCATTCCCCCCTGATGCCACTGGGCACCGTTAAACTATAACAGCGATCGGCTGTGTAATGTGCCAACATTAAAGGACACCTTTTTTGTTGGTTTCGCAAGTCAGTGCCCAAGCGCCAGATTTCGATGACTTCTGAGTGAGTTCGGGCTCACGTCCGAAATGCCGGACTCAAGCTTCAAAATGGGAGTTCACAAACAAAGGATGACGTCACGGTTGAAATTTTATTAAGGCTTAAATTTATGCGTAATGATGGTTGGCCCACTTTGAGTGACAGGCTTTCTGTGTCGTGTCCTCGGCTTCTCGGTCAGATCCACAGCTCACTCCTCCAGTGCCAGCCTCAACCCAAATATGGTCACTTTAACCCAAATACGGTCACTTCTGGCTTCAACAAAACAAGATGGCGGAGGCCGAAATGCCAAAATGGCAAACTTGAGGCTTCAAAACGGAAGTCGAACCAATGGGTGATGTCACGGTGACTACATGTTAGCATGGTAGCTAAGTCTATGGGTCCGACCTATCTGTTTTTTTCTGCAGTGCTTATTTCATGTACTGTGTTGCTTAGCTAGCATCTAACATAAGCAATGAACTGCTGGCAGGGGCCACATTAAAACACATATTAGCCACGCTATATTTGGAATATTTACTCCACTTCACCTCACACACTAACCAATCGAGGCAGCAGTAGATCAGCAACTTCAGTGTTCTGTGAAGTAAAATGACGTGGCTTTGAGATAACAGCTTCAGTTACCCAGCGGAAAGGGTACACTTAAGTACCCTTAAACTGATACAAATTTTCTTAAGTGGATCTTTTAGGTGACTAACAGCTAACCAACTAAGGCTGCTTTTGCTTAGCGTCATTTCTATACATAACGCAAGGGTTTTCTACACGGAGTTATCGGAAACAAACATTGTGATTTGGTTTATATTACTGTATTTCAGAACCAGAAGAAAAATGCTTGAATCTGATTGGCTGGCATTTGTCATTTCAAATTATCATTATGGACAGCAAACAAAGATACTGTTAGCAGTTAAATTACCATACTAAATCAATATTACATTAACACTGATAATAACTGAGTAATAATAATAATAGTAATAATAATAATAATAATAATAAATCATATAATATATCATAAACAATATACTATAGGGGAGAAAAGTCAGTGTGCCATTCTGTACATACGTTTGAAATAATGAAAGATACATGTGTCTATAATTATATTTTTAGGCTGCTTTAGGCTCTTTAAAAATCATAACTATTAAATATTATCTAACAGGATAAATCTGAGTTTAAAATAAATTAATACATTTTATTTTATTCTTGTGACATCATTCCATTTCCCTAAACCTTCCAATCCCAAAATGTTGCCCAGCATACCTCAATACATATCAAAGTAATTTTTGAACATTGGCAGTGTAATGATTATATTTGTAGCTGCAACTGCAGCAGCCTTCACTGTCCAGGAGGAGGCAGTAAAGAGTGAGGCAGATGAACATGAGGGTGAGGGTGAGGATGACATCGAACCGGCTGCTGATGAAGATGAAACTGAGGAGGCTGAAACAGAAACAGTTGGCGAGTATCACACATTTAACACACCCGCAGCGTCACACACACTGTAAAACTGCATGAGCTCATCAGAACTCATTTAACACATCATTAAACCTTTTCTCCTATTAATGGGGTTTTACACTTGTTTCCTAAAACTGGTAAGTTTGACAGGTAGTGTCATCTTAGCTGAGGTAGTTTGTGCATTTAATATTCAGTGTTTTTAAAAGGAATATGAAGTCAATGACATTATTACAACTCTCTTATCTAATAGCAGAAACAAAACAATATTTGTTTACAGCTGCATCAAACATGCATCGTGCATCACACCATGTTTTATAAGGACATTTTTAGAAGTTCTGAAGTCTTTCTGGAGCAAATTACAGCAAATTAAATGTTTTTGAGGTTTCCTTATTTTACTTCATACTGCAGTGTGAGTCTGCCATCTACAGTCCAAGGCAGGCTTATAGGACAAAATGATAAAATAAAATAAAATAAAATAAAATAGAATAGAATAAAATAAAAAAAATAAAAAAAATATAAAATAAAATAAATAAAAATAATGAATGAATAAAGAAAATCCAAAATCCTGATACTGGTGTAAATAAAAAATAAATAAAATAAAATAAAATAAAATAAATTAATAAAAAGATAATCCGCAATCCTGAAATTGGTGTAAATAAATAAAATAAAAATAAAAATAAACAAGGAAAATCCAGTATCCTGATATTGGTGTAAATAAAGAATAAAATAAAATAAAATAAAATAAAAGCTAACATAAGTTTGCATTTGTTTTCTACATTTCAGTGATAAATGAGGTGCTTTTTCACCACACTGCGGTTACATTCATGTACATTTCTGAACATGATTAAAATCAAAACATCAGCACTCTTATCTTTGTTGCACATAATTTATTGTCTAAGCTTTTGGTCACAAAGACCATTAAATAGTTTTTATTGCTGTTTTTATATTCAACACTTTTTTGGTCATGTGGGGTAGTTTTTGAAAATTTTAGTCATTTTTTTGCACTTTTGCACACCCATTTTAGATTTGTCTTTGTCCAGATTTGTGTCATGTGAGCCTTAAGTAAGAACCAGACATGTAAACATGTCAAAGCATTCCTTTAATTTCATTATTACCCCAGAGTCTAAGTAGAAAAACCTTGACTGCTGAGTGTTACCAGTCACCTTCCAAATAATTCCAATTATATGTTGCTGCTTTCACTCTCAGCTACCATTCTGCCTGCTGCTCTTGAGGAGGAGGATGAGGACGAGGGAGAGGACGAGGAGCCGACGGCTGAACTAAAGAAAACTGTAGATGAGCCTGAAGATAAAAAAGAGGAGTACGATGAAGACGAGGATGAGGAGAAGGCGACGGTGGATGTGATCAAACCTGTGCCTGAACCTGAGGAAGAAGCACCAAAGCCTGAACCCACAGGTCAGAGAGCAAAAATAATTACAGCTGTTATGTTCAGTTTACTTTCACTGTGACTTCACCTGTGCTTTGTGCTTTCAGTGTGTCCCTGTATCCACCCTGCAAAGATCAAAGAGTCGGTCACCAAAGAGCCGGTCACCAAGACTGCAGAGAAAAAAGGTTTGAGACTTTCCTCCGTGTTCATTTGTTATCTTCACATTTTAAGCTTGTCTTACTGTTGCACCTGATGCATTTCGATTTTTGTTTGAGTTCTTGCAGTGAAATTCTGTTTCCTAGCTGCTAGTAATGCTAAAATATAAACTTAATTTGCTGTGGTGGTGAATACAGATTGGTATCCTACTGCTGGTGGAGCAGCTGCAGAAGTACATCACTGTTAAAAACCTCAATGTTTAGTCCTTCAGTTTGTAGCTTCAAGTGATTATTATATAATCTCATGTTTGTGTTTTCAGAAGCTCCAAGAAGAGTTTCAGCTGTGAGAAGAAGAAAAGGTACAGATAACAGTTTGAAGTTTTTACCAAAGAGATTCCCATATAAAGCTTAGGTTTATTCTCTTAGCTAATACTAAACTTTGACTGATGGAGCAGGTTGGAGTGCTTCATTACAGGCCGAATTCAGGAAATTCTCCAGCCCTCTGAAATATGAAACTAGTTCATGTGTTTTGGGGCGACTGTAACATAAAGCTAGTGGTAACTTTGATGTTGCATTAGGAAGCATAGCCAAGTAAAGTTCCCATTTGTATTGGTTGCCATTTTTATGCCTCTGTGCCGGCGTTAGCTGTAGCCAGAGGGGTTATCATCTTCAGGTTGTCTGTATGTCAGTACGTGCAGCGCATTCTCATCCCATTCTCATGAATGTGATATCTCAAGAAAGAATTTCATCAAATTTAGCACAAGATGAACTAATTAGATTTTGGTGGTCATAGGTCAAAGGTCAAGATCACTGTTACCTCTTCTGTCTCATTTTCATTAATGCGATATCTTATGGACAGCTTGAGGGTATTTTATGAAAATATGGCACAAACGTTCACTTGGACTCAACAATGAGCTGATTAGATTTTGGTGGTCAAAGGTCAAGGTGACTGTGACCTTGCAGCCGTCTCATTCACATTAACATGTTATTTAAAAATAAACCATTCAGGGAAAAACTTAAAATTTGGGACAAAAACATCTATTTTGAGTTATAGATAACCTCATTAGAATTTGGCTGTCAAAGGTTAAGGTCACTGTCTTGCGTCTGTCTCATTCTAATGAGCGCAATATCTCAAAAACATCTTAAGGGAATTTAATTTGGCTGAAACATTCACTTGGACTCAGCTGATTTGATTTTGGTGGTCGAAGGTCAAAGGTCAAGGTCCCCATAACCTCAAAAAATGTTTTTGGCCATAAGTCAAGAATTTATACACTAATTATGACAACATTTCACACAAATACTTAATAGGATGAAATGATGTGGTTATGACATTTTATGTCCAAAAGGTCAAAGGTCAGCTTCATGGTGACATTAAATGTTTTCTGGCCATTATTCAATGTCATAACTCAGGAACAGAAGGGGATACATTTGGTCTAAAACTGATTCTGGTTTTGACTTTAGTTATTTTTGATTTTCAGAGCGTGAAGCTGTGAAGACGGAGGAAAAGCCAAAAAGGAAAGGTAACACTGAAAACTGTGACATACCATCTTTATACCACCTTTGTCTTAAAAACTAAATATAAAAGCAACTCCTTTTTCTTATTATGATGTAATGAATTAAACTATGTGCTTGTGTTGCACCTAGCAATGCCCAGAATTGCAGCTCTGGAGCCGAAAATCAGGAGGATCGCGAAATTTCCTGCTTTTCTCAAAGGTACTCAGACTCACTGCGGGCCTATGATGGTCTTACTTTGAACCATGAGGTCAGGACTGAGTTTAAAGGAATAGGTCAACATTTTGGGTGAAACACTTATTCCCCAATCTGTCCATGAAACATGCAGCTAACAGATCAACCAAACGGGATATAGCATGTTAATTAGTGAGCTCTGGGAATGCTGGTTGGTGGATTTTGTAACCTCTGCAGAGCCAGGCTAGCTGTTTCCAGTCTTAATGCTAGGCTACGCTAACTGGCTGCTGGATCTAGCTTCATATTTATTGTACAGACATAAGAGTGGTATCAGCTAAAAAATATTGAACTATTCCTTTGGATTAAGCTTAAACTGTAAGAAACATCCACAGAAAACTGCATAAATGGGTCATATGAATGATTAGGATTTTACATATACCTTTCCAACAACACCTCTTCAAAAATTCTGTCACCAAATTGTCACACTTTTATTTAATGCCATGTTCTTTATTTTATATTCCAATGAAAAGCCAGGAAGGTGGAAAAGCCTTCCACCAAGACTCTCACCAAGACTCCCACTAAGACTCCCACTAAGACTCCCAAAAAAGGTACGTTGATAAGTTGGCTGTTAATAAGTCACATTGACACTTATTCTGTGGTAAGAGCTAGGCAAAGTACTGTACTGTAGATAACGGCACTGCTATTTTCAAGTCAGAGTTTATTTTTAGCACCTAATAAATCACAAACCTCAAGGGGCTTTACAGTGTTTACAGCATACAGTACTATACCATCTGTCTTTAGACCCTCGATTTGGATCAGGAAAAACTCCCCAAAACAATCCTTTAAAGGGGGAAAAATGGAAGAAACTTCAGACCACACAAACACGTAAGAGGCAAAACTGAAGCACGCCATTCACATAAGAGAATGAAATGGACACACAAGGGAGAGACTGAATTTCCTGCAGGACAAAGATCCCGATCCAAAACATCTCGAATCAAGCATCGGCAGCAGGGAGATAGATAGAGCGGTCTCAGGATGGCCGATTGGTCCGGCGCGCACACCTTAGCGATGTCCTTGTTGGACAACGCAAAAAGTGTTGTTGTTTTATCATCTGGTTATTTTTCTTTGACAGAAAAAGAGACAGAGACCAAAAAACAAGAGGAGGTCCCAGAATCTGGACAAGAACGTATGATACTTTTTATTTTCACTATGACTTTAAAAAGGTTTTTAACCTATACAAATGTTGATATACAAAATACAGTTAGCAAACCAACATGTATCATCTGTTTCAGTCGGCCCTTGCAGACCTGCACCAGTCTACTGCCCGTCTCCACCTGGCTGGTACGGTAAGTAACAACGTTATCATGCAGGGGGGAAAAAAATCTGATTTCATGACGATAGAGGTGACAGCCTGCTTTAAATATATCTATATTTATCTTCCAGTTCATCACATTGTCACAGACAACCCGTACCCTCCTCCAACCACTTCAGGTATTTACACTGTTGTCATATCAGCGATATTGTATTAGTAAAAGACTATTCCTTTGATATATTTTCATGTTTTCAGTCTCTACTGCTGGAATATACAAACTTTTTTATTTTCAGCTCCCTCTGCTCCTGTTCTGACCGCTCACCCCGTCCATCCTGGAGCTCCACCTCTGCAGCCTTTTTACCAGCAGCAGCAGATGCATCCGCTCTACGCGCAGTATCAACCATATCCACCGATGCAGCCAATGCCACCAATGATGCAGCCTCAACCAGAACCAGCGCAGCCAGTCCCACCAGTTGAACCGGTCCAGCCAGAAGTCAAGGAAGAAGAGGCTCCTGTTCAGGCTGAGGTCGCGACTCCAGCTGCTGAGGCTCAGCCGGCTGTAGCTCCAGTCAAGGGTGAGAAGAGATGAACTGAGGCTCACAGTGTTCTTATGTGCAGATTCAAAACTTTTAGCCAGTATGGCAGAACTGTTATTTGAGTGAGAAATCTGCAAAATCTTGCAACACTCAAAGGCATATAAGACCTTTATGGTTTTAGATTTGGAATATGGTTTGACATTAAAAAGTATTACCTCAGATGCAGAATGCAAACTTTATCAGATTTGGCCAGGTAAGGCTGCAGAGCTGTGCACACAAGAAAATATGAAATGATGCAATGCTTTAGAGATTACAAAAAGGTCTTAAGCATAATGTCAAAACACTATTATAAAGCAAAAATGGTAAAAATGATCTTGCTATGCACCACAGAGGTAGAAAAACCACCAGAAAGTGAGATTTGCCCTGACTTTGACTACTTTTAAATCCAGGTATCCAGGCATATTTTTGACATATGTATCAACTTTTTAGCCTTTTTTTTCTACTCCCGTTGTTTTTCTGATCACATACTTCAGTCTGGAAGTGTTGCTGTTTAGAATCATAATCTTTCAGGTTTTATGCAAATTGAAGTTTACATTTTTAAAACACTCGATATTTTTGATCTGCAGGGAAGCAAGCAGTCTCAACAGAGTAGATGATGAGTTGAATTTCAAATGAACATATTCACCAAATTAAACCCAATGCGTTCTCATCCCAACTTGCTGCGTCTCTGTCAGTGGACCCAAACGTCAAAATATGATATGCTAGGTAACCTCCTGCGTCAGTTTTGGATGTTCACGAACGACGTGTCAATTGACGCATTTTGGTTGCATTGTGTCTTTTCAAACTACCTTTCCATTCTCACAGGAAACATGCAGTTTCTGCTCGTTCTTGCATACAGTCTTTTTCAAAATAAACTTAATACATCGGTAAATACTTTGTTTATTTCCTTAAGTTTAGGCAACAAAAGTGACCAGTGGGTGACAAAGCAGCAATATTTGACAAGTTCAGTTGTGGACGATGGCGTTAAAAATAGCCACCGCCCGGTGCACATCATACTATTGTGAAAGGTGCCTCTGTGCATTGGTATCTGAGGCTGAAATCATTGACAAAGCAGCAGATTTGATGAGTTGAGAGTGAGAGTGGGCTGGGAAAAGGGGCTTCGCAACAACACCATCTTGATATCAGCAGTAACCACCCCATGAGTGAAGTGCAAAGTGGGGGCAATGAGCTAGGCACACACACATGCACTGTGCATGCATGCATCTGGACTGACAACAAACCACAGAGAAGCTCGGATTACAACACGCACATAGGGAGTGTGACTTCATTCTCTGCTCAGAACACCATCACTTCATTATATCTTTACATAACAACCAGTGGTTTACTGCTGCACCAATGTTCCGTAAGTTGCATGCCGAACCTTTAAAGGTCTAGTATGTAGAATTTAGTGGCATCTAGTGGGGAGTTTGCAGAACTGGACTCCTATGTGGCAAGCGCATAGGTTGCTGTAGAACAACATGACAGACTCTGTGTAAGAGGACCTGGTCCATATATAAGTATAAATGGCTCATTCTAAGGCAACAAAACCACAATTCTTAGTTTCAGGTGTTTATAAATACCACTCAAGAGGGCTAAAGTGCCCTCTTGAGTGGCGAAAATAAGAGGATGTGCCCTGTCAACTGCCCTCTTGAATGATGAAAACGAGCAGATGTGCCCTTTTGGCTGCCCTCTTGATTAACAAAAATAAGAGGATGTGCCCTTTTGGCTGCCCTCTTGAGTGGTGAAAACGAGAGGATGGCCCCGTTTGGCTGCCCTCTTGAGTGATCAAAACAAGACAATGTGCCTTATTGGATGAAAATGAGCGGATGTGCCCTTTTGGCTGCCCTCTTGTCCCCATGTCATGCAGTAGGTGCCCTTTTTTCCTTTTCGCCCCTGCCCTTGAAACATCCTGAGTCCGTCACTGATTATAAACTAATGACAATGTAGTTGTGAATGTTGTAACCATTTCTGCCACAAGATGTCACTAAATCCTCCACACTGGACCTTTAAATGGAATCTTTGCAATTGAAAAAAATATAAAGAGACCCTTAATTTCATGACTTAGCTAAACTCTTTTCTCTTTAAGAACCAGAGACTGTTGAGGAGGAAGTGAAGGCTCCATCTACAAAGAAAGGTACAAACAGTTTAGTTTGTTAAATAGTTAAGCACAAACACAATTTTTAAAAAGTTAAACAAACACATATATATTTTCTCTTCATTAGTGCTGTGAACAATAATTAACATATGATATTTTTCAGCTGAAAAGAAGAAAACCAAGGCTGTTGATTCAGCAAAAGGTAGGCCTACCGCATGCCTCTCCAGATCCAGTGAATGCCTCATTGCCATTTAACTAGAGGATTCCTCATAATGACAACAGCTGCAGCATCGAACAGTGATATACAATGACACAATGTGCTCTAAGAATGAATTCATTATGGAAAATTAACTCTGCATGGCCATTTCACTCGCATTATCCCCTCAGAGCCAGCAGCAGCCAAAGAGAAGACAAAGAAAGGTAATTTATGTTTACAGCTCAGTAATTTGCTGCTTTCAATGGTGCTCACTTGAGTGTTGTTACAAATGATACTGACAACAGTTTGAGCTGTGTTTTGCGGTAAAAATACAAACAGAATTGCACACTTCAGTAAGATATGAATATCATAATTTAACACTATTTTAAAAATTGTAGATGCTGCTGTTTCAAAAGACAAACCCAAAGCTGGCACTACAAAAAAAGGTAAATAAACTTTAACTTAATGTGGTTATCTTGAGGAATATTCATGTTAATTTAACATACACTGTACTTATTGATTTTATTTTTATTTTTTTTGTTTTGATACAGAACCAACAGCCAAAAAAGAGAAAACCAAAACTCCTGTACCAGCTAAGAAAGGTAATGTACATATTGGTAGAATGTGACGTTCGTAATAATGTATACAGTATTTGATGTCTTTGAGTCAGTTGCATTTGCTTTAACAGAGCCAGCTGTAAAAGAGAAAGCCAAAAGTCCTGCACCAGCTAAGAAAGGTACATAATGACCAGGTGTTATGGTAGAAAATAAAGTTTCTACTCTTCAGAAACAAAGTAAAACCCGGTAAAAATGAGCTCCTTTGAAGGTTACAATATTGAGGTATGTATAAGTTTACATGTCGTATCTTTGATTCTACAGAGCCAGCTGTAAAAGAGAAACCCAAACCTGCTGCAGCTGCTAAGAAAGGTAAATCGTAATTACGCCACAGGGTGTCATAGGAACTATAATTGTCATGTGAAGCAGCAGCTAATATTTTACAAAGAAAACAAATGATTCAGGCCACTAATCACACCTCTTTCCTCATTATATTAGAGCCTGCGGCTACACGACAGAAGAGCAAATCAGCTTCTGAAAAGAAAGGTGAGTACACACACTGACATGCATTCATTTGCGTTTAAGTCAATCATCATTCCTGCCAGTGACATTAAAGATGATTGGAAACTAATTGTTTTTGCTCCTCTCAGAAGCATCACCTGTCAGGAGCAAAGCCAAGGCTCCTGCAGCAAAGAAAGGTAAAACTCTCGACATGCACGAGTTTATTAAAATGACATTTTGGTTGAAGATTTGGTTTCAATCGTCCAGTTTAGCGGGATTCTTCACTTGCATTATCTTTGCAGTTCGTGCAGATGCTAAACCATAATTTGATTTAAATCTAATGAAAATATTGGTATTGATTTGTTTTTAACGTTCCAGAACCAGAACCACATCCACAGCTGCTCAGAGTGAGACCGAGGCTAGAAACTATGAGGAGGGCGAATGTAACCTCCCATGCAAAGGAAGAGAAACCTGCCAGATCTTCGTCTGAACCAGGTAACACTTTCTCTAATGTGAGACACAAATAATTTACCATGGGCATTTACTGGCCTGTGGAGCAGAGCAGGACTCTTGTACTGAAACTTGCAGTAATTTAATTTGTATGTCTTTTTATTTTCAGCTAAGGCGAAATCAAAATTATTGGCAGAGCAGAAAAGTAAGTCTACATTTTATTATGTGTATGTATGCCTGCATTTGTTGGTTAACTTGTGGATGGGTTGTTTTTATGAATCCACACCGACGACAGCCAGCAGGGGGCATTATGTTTTCATTCTTGTTGACGCAATTTCTCAGGAACACCCAGAGGTAATTCCTTCAACTTTGGCACAAACGTCCACTTAGACTCAAGAATGAACTGATTAGATTTTGGTGGTCAAAGCACAACACATATTTTTGGACATAACTCAGTAATTCATATGCTAATCATGCTTAACTTTAACACTAATAGATCTAATAGGATCAAATGATGAAGTGATATCATCTTATATCCAAAAGGTCAAAGGTCAACTTCACTGTGACATCATAATCTCCTTGCAAGAACATAGCAGAAGGGGAGATGTTTGGTCAGATACTGACTCGGTGACACTAGTCTTTGGTGCCTACCTTGAAACCTTGCTGACTATATAGATTTTATGTTGAAGATGAGCATCCATGTTTTAGAATATGTAGCTTCTTTGCATCAACATCCATATTTGAAGCATTGTCAGCTGTCATGGCTACGTATGAGTCTGGACAAACATGGATGTAAACTGTAACTCCAGCTTTACTGGTGTGTGAAGGCAGACAGCCACACAGCTGCAATTCTAGTTTTAGGTTACCTACTGTATTGTTTTATTTTTGGGGGCATTTAATTGTCAGTTTACATATTAGAGGCAGACAGGAACATGTGTGGAAAGAGAAACAAGTGGACGATATATGCAACGAATGTCCCCCCCTGGATTCGAACCGGCAACATTGATGCAAATGTGGTATTAGCCCCTAGACTCCCGTGATACCTTTATACATTTCATTTCTAATTTTCTAAGGATTTTTGTTCAAGCCCTTTTTTGTTCCAAGCAGGACATTGAAATGCAGCAAACACAAAATCATTAACTTGGTAACTTAACAAGGCTACCTCATCTACCTTTTTATCGTCAGTCATGCTCTAACAATAATGTCTGCAAACTAAGTGGCTCCCAGTATTTTCTGATTGAACATGCACTTTGGCTCTGGGAGAAATTAACTGAACGGAGTAATTAATGACATATAAACATAAGTTGAGCAGACGAGAGGTTGGGTTTTTCTCAAAACATTCTGTATTTTAAGATTTTGGGTTATGGTAATGGTAAATCTCTCCTGACACCTCTCAGGACAAATCACACTTCTTGGAAACATAGTCACAGATTATGAGATTAAATGGGCTGTTTTATGCATGATAAAGTTCCAATTAGGACATGTCAAGCTGCATTACACTGAGAGGAGAATATTATTGCCAGAATATTAACAGGTACACCTGAGAATTATTTGGCAGGATGTAATAGGGCTGTCTCTCCTCTCACAGGCAAAGCTGAGAAGGCTGAGAAGAAATCTGTCAAAGAGGCTCAAGGTATGATTCACAATTAGAAAGTGAATCTAATGTGTGCTGTGGGTGGGTGACACTGATGAGTTTCTCTCTTTTTCCTCCCTCTCACATTTTAGATAAAGAGAAAAAACCACCACAGCCGAGTGAGTATGAAAGTTATTTATCTCTAGTGATATCCAGTCACCATGACAACAACTAACACTTCTCTGAAATCAAGTATGACTGGTGTTGTATATTCAGAAGTTGGCACGACTTCTTCAACAACTGACACAAAAGATTGCAGCATTGAAAATAAAGACTTTGCTTTGCTGATATCTTGATATAAAACAAACCAATTAGTATAACATGGCGTCTAAAAGGTGTTTAAGGCCCTGCACACTAATGCCAGGTTCAGACTACACAACATTTTTGTCTGTTAAGATGGTCACCATGTCAGGATAGGTGATCATGGAGTCATAAATTCTTGCCATGACTTGGGCGAGAGACATGATGGACGATACGTTGGTCCTATAAACTGTAAGCCAGAAGTGACGATATTTGGATGACCGATTGGAGCTGTGAAGGAGGGAGGGGTGGATCTGACTCATATGGTGCTTCTCAAAGTCAAGGATGCTTACTTGGTGGGACAGGTCCTTCCAAGTCTGCGTCCTACAGAGGTTAGCAAGTACTTAGGGGTGCATCATTGAAGAGGCCCTGCCTTCAGTTCTGGCAAATCATGTGCAAAGAATTCATGCCCCCTGAGCATACACACATGCAACCTTGAAAATTCTCTAAAGGAAAGACTTGATCCTCGGTAGAACTCAAAGGATCCTTGACATTGGAACAGTCCTTACAGCCCCGTACAGTTATCACGAATGTTGAAATTAGCTATAGAGAGCAAAACTGTTAACATGGGGGTCTATGGGGATTGACTGGCTTCTGGAGACAGCCTCAAGTGGCCAATCTATGAACTGCAGTTTCTGGCACTTCCACGTTGGCTTCAGTTTTCAGCCCTGGCAGTTGAAGCTTGGTTTTTCCTTGACTAATCAAAACCTGCCGTCTTTCACGACCTGCGTAATGTCTTGGGGAAGGAAGTGCTAAGGACCACCCTCTGGGAACAGGATTGTAAACAACCAGTGGCATGTGTTTTGTGTTTGAAAAAGACAAAAAAAGAGAGAAAAAATGACTTTGACCTTTCTTCTGTTTCAAAGATCCGCCTCGTAGCACCAACAGCATCACTCCTTTTTGTCTGCTACATTTAAAGTTGTGCTCTGTGCTGTTATTGGTCAACGTCAGCAAAGGTCATGGAATTTGTCATACTCAGAGAGAGAAGGCAAAAAAATTGCTAGTCTTTTTTCAGTATGTTGTGAGGCGTCCCAGATGTGGTGTCGGTTGTCCTATATGATACACTACACGGGAGAAAATGATCAATTGTTGTGCCAGATGCCTGTTTTTGCTCCCTGCGACGCCCTACGTGTGTCAGGCCAGGTTATTATCAGGCTGATATCATGTGGTCTGAACCTGAACCTGACATTACACAGGTGTGTACTCAGTCTGGTTGATGTTCTGAAGAGGTATGCTGGGATTTATGTGATGCAACAAAACACAATGTCCTAATAAGAGTCATAACGGGTTGTCTGACTCGAATGATGGCAGCAGCTCTTTGGGTCACAGGTGACAGGCTTGAATCCTGAAGCATGACTCGAAGACAGACAGGTTGAAATAAAAGTTCACATTTACATATGTCAAAAACAGCAAGGGTCAGAAGCAGGTAGAAAAAGACTTGAAAGCCAAGGTGTCAGCAGAGAAACTGGCAGGGAATGAGTGGAAATGAGCTGGTATATATACTGCAAGGCTGATGAAGGAAATGGGAAACAGGTGTGCAGGTGGATGGGGAGGGTCATGTGATGGGAATGGAGGAAAAAGGGTTAGTGCAGGGCAGAAGGGAGTGGCTGGATCTGAAATGACAGGAAAATATAAATATAAAGCCTCTTGCATGAACAGAGAAAGTACTTCCAGTAATTCACCTGGGTGACTGAGAACCAGCACAGACCCAAAGTAGCGCTTGTTTACATGTTTTATTCCATATGCTTGTTGTTCATAGACAAAGGAAAAAGAGCGTCCCGTAAAGCTTAAGGTATCCAGTTAATTTCCACCATCTTCCCACTGGTTGACTCAATACAAATTTGCTTTAATGACATTAGGAACATAAGCGATTAGAATTTAATGAGATAAGCTGATTGAGACGAGATTACCAGCCTTTTGAGGTGCCTTGAGTCACTGGAAGAGATTATGGCCTTTGATGAATATGGCAACAATAATACTTAGCTGGATTGATTAAACCCATGAAGCAAAACCCATTAAACTGGGGTATTAGTGTTCTGTTATTATTGAGTCACCCAGTGGAGTATCAGCCCCCCCCCCCCCCCCTCTCGTCCTCACTGCCCTGTGTGACTCTACACTTTCCTACTCACACAGTATTTCCTGTTTCTTAGTGTGTGATCAAATTAGGTTGATTCCTCTGATCCAAACTTTAATTTATAGGTTTAATTTTCTGCCTTTCTTTTAAATTGGGTTGCTTACTTTATTTTTCATGTCTCCACTGTGAACGAAAAATCCAAAAACTGAGAAACTCAGAACTGCTTGTACATTCCATCTATGGGTACCACTGGAATAATCAAACTTTATGCCCATGGGAGAACATCAAAATACGGCATTGCAGAAAAACAGCATTGAAATGTTTTCTGTTTGTTCATGACGGTTGGCACAAAATAACTACCCACACATTAAAAGAAATATCAAAGACTGTTTGTGTGCTGAGTGTGCTGATTCTTTAGCAAAAATGCAATTTAATTTCAGCCGGACTTTAACAGAAGAATGAAAGAGCACAAGACCACAAAAGAACATCACAGTGTGTCTTCTGAATGAACCTTTTTTTCCTTTCCCAGGCTCTTTCTCCTCATTTTCCTACTCATATGCATGCAGACACTCATCCTGTGTCTTCTGACTCTCTTACACAGACTCACACACCCATACCAACAATATAACTATGCATTTTATCCTATTTCTTGCAGAAGAATCCCAGACTGAAGAAAACATTACAGAAAAGAAGAAACCAGGTAGGAGTTGCTGAAATTTCATCAGACTGTTTTGACTAACTGTGACTTTCTGATGAAACTTACACAAATAAATAGAAGTTTCCTCTTAAAGCTTTTGCATACCTTTATCCAAATGGAACATACTTTGAAGTATTTTTTTTTTGTTTTGTTTTGTTTTTTTGCCTCTTTGCCTGCACAGGTAACTGACACTATAGAGACAGCCAGGTAATAAGGAGAGAGGTGAAGGAAGGTGTGACAGGCAACAAAGGTCTTCAACTAAATAGTTTTAAAGGACCATAACCTACTGGGAAGCACATGGGTGTTTCATTGTTCGGTCTATAAGTTACATTTCATGGTGATATTCCAGCCTGTTGACATTCCCAGCAGTGTTTCTGTAATTGAACCTGGGCTCATTTGCATCACCTCCTCATCCCAAGTCATTACATATTGCCGCTTTGTCAGTGGCCTTTTACGTCTAAGTATTACAGGCTAGGCATCCTTCTGCATCTATTGTTGACATCCCAGGATGCCACTACCAACGCCGGCATGTCAACAAAAGCATGTAGTTAGGTTTAGAAAAAAACATCATGGTTTCCCTCTACATTCACATGGGAAGCTAACACCAGGCTCCTGGGTGAAAGTCCAGGGTTTGTTGGTCCCACCCACCCTATGGGGACTTTCTCGCTTCTTATATTAGTCATTACTGGCAGCATTTCAATCTGATACCGTCTAGCAGCATGATACCACTGTGACAGGTATTGTCCGGCTGTGTTAAGAACTGACACCGCCCGTCCGCGTATCATAACGCAGCAAGAGGTGGCCTTTTGCGCCAGGTGTGTGATGCCGAAACAGCTGTTAAAGCGGCAGGTTTTCAGTGTCTCTGAAAAGAGAACAGTCTGGTATTTCACTGGTGTTTTTGATGGTTTTGAGCCTGAACCGAACCAAACCTTCACCACAGCGTTGTTGAGAAACGTAAAGTTTGTATATATCCGCAACAAAATAATGTGCAAATGTCACTTAGTATGTAACACGAATTTCAAAAAACCTTCAATGCAAACATTTCTTCTGGTGATTTTTTTGCACATAATCAAATAGTTTTGTTGCCTAAACCTGAAGTAGTTTTGGTGACAAAACCTACGTTTCTTGTGACACTGATCTTTTTTTGAAAATACACTATGCTTGTAACAAGCACAAATTATGCGTCCATGTCCCTGAGAGTCCAAAACTGATGCTATAGGAGTACTTAGAGCGCCATAGTTTGAAGTGTAGGGCCATTGGCCATTGTTGTTTATTAAATAGCGATGATCTGAAGGTGATGAAGGAGACTCCAATGACACTGTCTTGCTTGTATACAGAAAAGGTTTATTACAAGAAGTACAGCATCAAATCAAGCGCCTTGGATGCCTGTGAGAGAGTTCGAAGCCAATGTGAACTGCTCTGAATAACAGCCCCAAAAACCCTGCTTATATAGACTGGTGATGTTTATGAAATGTGAGACAAAGGCAAAACAGACGACAGAGAGATATTCTAGTTGGACTTCACCAAACCTTGACCTTGGCCATAAATACCTTCTTGACCCTGACCATATATACTTTAGACCTTGGGCCCCTAACTGGTCATCTGTTCCAAAGCTTCAGAGTAGATCTTAATACACTACACCATTTTACCAGCTGGGAGTGAGAACATGTTGGATATTCTTTTCTTTAAATAATGAATAGTTGTATTTTCTTGTGGAAACCAGGAACTCCCAGAGGTATGGATAAATTGTGATCATCTCGGTTTCAGTTTCAGGCTCAGCTTGCTTATTGTAATAGCCTACTGATGACAGTTTGCATTAAAAACAGACCCATTCAGGAGTCCATATTGAAAGGTTTTATAAGCTCTATTTCTCTCCCTATATACTTTTTTCAATCCAAACCATCCCCTTATCAATCATCTATCCATCTCATCTTGCTGTCTTCACAGGCCAGAGATACTTCCAGTGCATTTACGTCCCTGGTAAAAATGCACAGTACCCCTTGAGACCTTTCACCCCGCCCATGTCCCCCGCCATGATTACCCCTGCAATCAGGTCCATGATGGAGCAGCAGCAGAGAGCAGCAAGGGCGGCGGGACAATAGGACAACCTGAACTCTCACCTCATTTCTGATAGCACTACATCTCCCAGTCCAGCAGGGGGAGACATTTTAAATCTGTGGAATTCTTAGATCCTGAGGAAAAAACACAGACACAGATAAGAGTGGACAGAATGATTTTGTCTTTAATTTATTTATGTACATATTTTCTCTCTATGTGGTTGAGCTCCTGGGGTTCCTGATGATATTCCCCATTTTCCTCGCAGCTGATAGTTGTCACCGTCACGCTTTGCTTGTGCCTTACAATGTCACAAATCTCCAATCAAGGAAGCATTGTATAAATATTCATAACTATGTATAATGTACATAAGGATTATATTAGTAATTTAGGCTGAAATAAACATAAACATCTTTAGCATGTTGTTTATATTAGTTTACTTTTTCAGTCTACTTTAAAATAAGGTTTCCATGGTACCATATTTTGTTAAATTTAATATTTATAATTTAAGGCATTTGCACTGACAAACAATTGTTAACAGTAAAAAAGCACATATTTATTCTGTTTTAAAATATACAAGAAAAAAACTGATAATACTCAAACAAAATTATTATTAAATACAATCTGGGGCAGTATTTTGCATCAAATATTACAAAAAAATAAATAAATCAGGAAACTTTAAAAAAAGAAAAAAAAAAGAAAAACCCTACCATTTTGTTTTTGGATTTTGAATGGGATTAACTATTACTTGAAAGACATGTCACATATTTTTAGTTTTTCTTTTTTTACTTTGAGAGCCGTTATCAACAGCTTGCATCCTCTTGTTTTTAATCACAGATTTCAATCCTGCGTACTGTAACACAACCAGGTGTGTTTTGCTGCTTCGCTTCATCTGCAACAGATTAGCATGCAAATGATTGGAGGGTCAAACCCCAGGAGCTCCCACATTTGATCCAAGCAGCCTCCCCGTCTCTGATCGCGAGCCTCATCAACATGTTAAATGTTGCAGAGTGATTAATAAAGATGAGACATTTTCTTCTCAGATGACCTGATATCATACAGGAGTGAAGAGGAAGGTGAGCTCATTATGTACAACATGCTTGATTTAAATTAAAGGCACAACACTTTAGTTTAAAGAGATGTTTCGACACGTTAATGTATTTGTTGGATGTTTTTCATTCCCAGACACTGACACGTTTGTATTAAAAGGTTGCTCATTTAAAATTGTTCTTAACTTCAAACAGGTGCAAATAAGGGCTTGAAGTTTACAGTACATGGTCCCCTCTTATAATACTAATACTCATTTAATGCTTGAATACTTTTAGTTTTATAAAATGCCATTTATTTCTATTTCCCAGTCTTTAAACCTGAATTCGTCCTTGGTGACAAGCCAGCTTTGTTCTTACGAATGAAGTGCAGTTGATGGAATCAGCTTGTTCAGAGACAGGGAGTCTGCACAGGACGACTTTGATGTGACCAACTAATGAGACGCTGTGATGTCTGCTACAGTGGATAAATGTCATGTTAACCATCAGCTTATTTACAAAGCCTGATACATTGTCATATTTTCAGTTACCTCACTCGCTCTGGTTTTGCACCTTCACAACAACGCTGCCTTGTTGTCGCTGCAAAACTGTTGCTGAGCATTATCGGCAATTTGCTGCTGTCTTACTGAATGAAAACCTTGACTACAAAGAACCAAAAGGGTGTCTCACACTGGGCTTAATCCTGGGATAAGACCCATATTAGTCCAGGGCCTGCTGTGGTGTTCACCCTAACAGTTTATTCACACTTACAGTTCCTAAGCTGCAAAATTAATTCCTCAGTGGTTTGCAGTGTGAGGCACTTGCCCTGTTGTAGTGGTGACTTACAGATTAACGCCTTGTGGACTGACTAATCCTAACTGTATTGCAGGTCTATCCACACCTTTTTCAGGGTTGTCCCCTATAAAGTCTTAAGGTGTGTTCAGACTGAGCCCAGAGCTGATTTCAGAAGCAATGCAAATGCAAACAAAATCAGTGGAAAGATGTGAGTGGATGTGAAGAGTTGCAGATTCAGTCTAAGTAATGCAAATGCTGAAATGCTTCCATTCAAGCAAAAAATGTGCACTTATCCTGCAGCTGTGTGACTCAGCTGCAGAGACAATAAGACAAACTGAGGGGAAAATAAGAGAGAACTGGAGTTCCTGTTATGGTAATGTTGCTACCAAGCTAACAGCAACAGCCCGTAGAGTTTGTCAGTGGGTATTCAAGGCAACTAATTGCGCAATAAAGTGGGGAAAAATGCTTCGTGCTCACTCTGAATGCATCTTTTAAGTCACTGGTGTGAATCCGGGTTGGAACCAAAGCAATCTCAGCTAGCTGTTTGCTGTTAGCGTACTGATTTTTGAGTGTGAATATTTAACCTGAGGCTTGATGTAAACTCTGGGTTAATGAGTCCAAATGTGAAATGAGGTTAAGCTAGCCCTGGGCTGCTTTTTGTCGCCCCTGCAGGGTTTAGGTCAACAGGCCTGAAAAATGTAAGTGTGAAGAGTCCTCATGTTTCATGGCCAAATGAGATCTGACAACCTTTTACAGTGGCGACCCACTGTGAGTATGTGGTTGTTGGAGTGGCATTTAAAACACACCTGGCATTGCTGTGCACTTCAGGTGTGTTTGTTTATACAGGAATTATTCTTAAAATGAAACCTATTCCAGCGGGGGGATGCAGCGAGTAGATAGCTGCTCTGGAGGCCCTGAAACGTCAGCTGCACTGCAGCTGCATGATATTAACAGACAGTAATAACACCATGCAGCTGCAGCTGTCTGCTGTAATTATGTTTTTACATCTAATCTAATGTCACTAGGCTGTATACAAGTTTCACAGCATAGGGTTTACCCTTGACTCCATCTGTGATCACATGTTTGAAATATAGGTACATATGTTTGTGTAATGATGTTAAGAGTGCGTTTTTTTTCCCTGCATGTTGTTACTGCACTGCAGCAGTTGTGAATGGGTACAGCGTGTACACTTGAAGCAAAAAGACATCACTTATCAGTATGTTTCACTTTGATTTTTTAGTAGTTCCAACCATTTGTTGATCTATTTTTCTGCAGAAACATTTCGACCTGAGTTTCCCATATTTGTTGGTCAGTATTTTTCCCATATATCACAGTGTAATGCTCTAAAAATCAATACTTTGATCAGCTCAGACGCACTACTTGGCATTAAAGGTTTTATATGGAGTTTTTGACCACTAGTAGTGCTGTAGAGTAATGTTGTTTTGAGGAGCAGGTCCACGAGGACGACACACAACGCAGATAAACTTCAGCTTTAAACCTTCTGCTAGCTTTAAAGTTGATGTATTGAAGCTAACATTTTGGGACATGCTTACCTCGGAAACGTCTGGTCACCCGAGTAACTCTCGCTCCCTGGGTACTGAGTGAAGTTCAAACTCCTCAGGTGCTTGCTGGGCTTTTCCTTTCAAAAACAGGCAATCCTTTAAAATGACAGCGGCGATAAATGCTTTGCGATATCAATTCATTTCACATAATTCCCATTACTTACAGTTGTTGGTGGTAATTTACTGCAACATTAGCATATCAGACATGACAGGTTTTTTTTTGAGCATGAGGGTCAGTTTAGAAACATGACCTGTTCAGAGAGTTAAACAGCAAGCAACGATAAAACATGATCTAATAAATAAATTGGATTTGAGCATAAGATTTGCAGTAGAGCACATGTTGTTAAGTTAATTTGAGGCCAACATGCGTAATGGAGTGATACTATTCCAATCAACTCACTGTGTTTGCTTCGTTAACTCACTAAAATGGTGTACACGTGTAAAACGAGGGAAACCACACTGAACCCCCACTGTAAGGAGAATTCAGGGGATTTCAAACCAGGTTTATGCCATGTGTGAACCCAGGAGAACAAAGAGGAACTGCATTTCAGTTTTACACTTGATGCAGTATCTGCAGTTTCAGAGTAATAGTTTAAAAAACCTTTGAAATGAAAGATTTTAAAATATTTTCAGAGGTGTTACTGAATGTCATGGCTTTGTTTTTGTGAATGGGCTCTACAGTATTAGTTTCAAGTCAGTGGGAAATATGAGTGTGTTGCAATAAGAGCAGATTAATTGCTGAGGACGAGCGATTGTTAATGTTGTTTTAGGAAAATTTTTATCCACTGAACAAGTATGGTGTGAGGTTGTTTGGTTCTTTTCGAACAATCACTTATTTTGTTAATGAGTTCTGATGTAATTTGCATGATGGTGTAATTCACACAAGCATCACTCTCCAGTGTAAAAGACACATCAACCAACAGTCAGTCAGAAGCTGTATAAAGACTGTAGATAATATTTATTTTATTTGTTGCACTCCAGAGATTGATCACCTCGTTAGGTCTCACACTGAAAGACATTGAATTCACACACTGGTCTGCTCAGAAAAAAAAAAAGTAATTTGTTTCAATTAAAGAGGATATTTCTGTGTTGTTGAATATCATCGGACTTCAATGTGGGCAATAATTTTAACAGTGTTCCCTAACGAGACAGAATAAACTACCTGTTGCATGTATGATAAAGCAGAGGTGTATGATGTAATCACATGAGAAGGCTAGCAGCCTGACTCAGTCACTGTTTTTAGACATTTCAGGAGCCACTTAAATATCACAAGTGACATTTTAGGCACTTAAGGGACTCTACTAAGGATGTCTGCTGTGGTTACATGTAGAATACACTCACCAAAATGCATTTTGTGGGTCATCATTTCAATAAATATTTGCAGAAATTTGCAAGGCCATTATTGTGTCTTTCTTTATGTTTCCCTCAAGCTGGAACGATACGAGAAAGATTGTTGTTATGGGGACACAAAAGGACATATACTGGGATAATAACAAATTAAAACCCGCCTACTGTATGAGGACATAAATAATCTGCTCCGAGATACAAACACACACTGAGCTGACTTTGCCAGATATGTTTGGAAGACACATAATTGCTGCCCGGATTACATTTTTATCAGCATAGGGATGAAATGGTAATGTTAACTGCATCCACAAGCAGCTGTTTTTAATCTGATTTCCCTACAATAAGTAAACAAGTGTGTCTTCGCAGTAGTCATGACCACATACACACATGAATTCATGACGCATGCACACACACCCTCACATATGCTTGTCACTTATCCAATAATGCCTCCGTATGACAATCATTTCATGAGTTATGAAAAGGGATGTGGCAAAATGGTGTGTGTGTCTTTGTGTGTATGTCTGTCTATTTGTGTGTGTGTTGTTACAAAGTGCGGTCATGTTACGTAGGCAACTTTTACTGCACTCAGCCTTTTATTGGCATGACCACAAACACACACTCTCAGGGTAAAGTTGTGATGCACAGGGAAACTATAGCTTCTTAGCTAATGTGAGCTAGGTTGCTAATAAATACCAAACGGCAACCTCCAGGGATGACGAGTGAAGCCAATGCCGAAGTGCCAAAAACTGCAGTTCATTGAATGGCCACTTGAGGCAGACTCCAAAAGCCTGTCAATCCCCATAGACCCCCATGTTAAAATGCTCAACTTTACAGCAGAAACAAACATGTTTACAGTGTGGTACAAAACACGGTTTTGGTCTCTATAGCTAATTTCCCCTTTCACAACAACTTTACAGGGGGTGAATTTTTTTTATAACTCATCTGTTTAAATTTTATTAAGGCTTAAAGTTGTGCATAATTAAGGGCGTGGTCATCTTGAGTGACAGGTAGCGCCATCACGGGTGGCTAACTAGCCGCTGGCTGTCTGCTAGGCGTCATCTCAGCTAATTCGCAAGACATTGAACCTGACCTCTCAGCCATGTTTGTGCCTTTTGGATATTTTGTTTTGTGAGGGAGCTGGCACCAAGCGGGAGCAGCCAACACCACAGGGCTAGCCAAAGTAGCGTAGCTTGTTAGCCTAGCTTGTTAGCCTTAGCTAACTTAGCAGCTTCGAGCGAGGTGGGCAACCAGGCTTCATTTGGCCCACCTCTTTGCCCATTTTTGATTGGCCTGGAGTTGGGCAGAGTCAGGCACTGCCAAGATGGCAATGGCCAGAGCCGCCTACTTTGAGCTTCAAACCCGCTCCTCAGAAACCAATGGGTGATGTCACGGTGACTACGTCCATATTTTTATACAGTATTTGATAAATACTGATCGAATTATTTTTTTTCTGTTTTCTTACGTTCCATGTTTGTGTCCCGACACACTGCCAGCCAGGCAGCATCTCCCACATGGGCCAGTTTCATGGCCAATATCTTACAATATTAGCTGGTTAAACACACAACAATTAACATCTCCATTCACACTTCTTTGCTACTGGTTGATGCTGTGATTTCGCCAGCCCACCAATGTTGAACTCCATGCAATGTTAAGATGCAAATTTGCTTTGCCGCTGGAATCAAATATTTTATCAGCCTCTGCACTGAAATGAACGGGAGGCAAATATCAATCCGTGTTAATTTTGTTTGTGTGTGACTGTACTTAGACAGACACATATTTGACCTATACGCCAAATGTTCGCCTCTCAGGGCAAAAACTGCGGCAGCCAAAGGTTGGGGAAATCTTTGTGGACTGACTGACCGAGCCATAGAGGTCCTGGTTGCAGTTAAATACTGTATACAGAGACAACAAAAAGCTGATCTGGAGCCTGAGACATGATTTGAATCCTCAAAGCCATATGTTTTTGTGCCCCCAATGTGCCAACCACCTCTTTATCCTTACTGTGTGACACAAAACGCTGCTAATGACCACACTCTGGGCAGCAACACTCCAAAAGATATTAGCAAATGCAAATTATGTACTTGTGGTACAGCGGCATGTCTCCCCATAAATTAAACCCATGTTCAAATTAGTTTTTGTATTAATTATTGCAGATTTTGCTCTTAAGATCACACTTTGTTAAAACAAAAAATCCCAGGCAGAAAAAAAGGGATTTAAGTCGATAACAATCACAGCAGCCACACTATCAAGTCCTCTTTGCTGGGAATCTCTCTGTTAGAGTGAGCTTTCAGAATGAAGCTTTAAGTGTCTGAATTGCTTCAATATTTCAAGTATATAGTTATGATAATGAAAGCAAAGAATTACCCTCCATGAAGATCTACACTTAAATCATAAAAGAAAGTGCCCCTTGATTTCAAAATGCTCCACTTTCAGTTCAGTGATTGAAGCTTCTCCTTTGCATTTTTGCTACGCTGCCAGTTTTCTTTATCAACGCTGCTAAAATGTTCAAGCTCAGACACAAATATCTCATGTTGGCACATTTTACAGGCGTCCAAGTCCCCATAGGCCAACAACCTTTGGAGATACAGGGCACTTTTTTATCCAATAACGTGCAGATTATTGGTGATTTGATTTCTTTTTAATTTGAGTCTTGAGACATTTTGTACAATTGTACTACAACATTTCTAATACCAGAAGTCAGAAGTACTTTACATACATAATGTTTGCTGCATAGCTGCTGCTACAAGTCTGTCCTGTCCTCAAGAACATCATCTGCTTTCCTCAGCCAGTGGAGAGTGTGTTGAAGCTTTCAGCCTAACTGAGCACGCTCATGTCTTTGTTCCTGTTCATGTTATCTGTTACTGCTGCTTCACTCAGGAAACAGGTCACAGTCTTGATGACTGATTCCCTGCAGCTGCAGTCTGAATTGTCCAAACCCTGGTGCCAAACACTGCATTGTTATCAAGGGACAGTAAGAACTGAAGCGGTGAGACTCGCCTGAAGACACAAAAATAAGAGGAATGTGAGAAAATCTACGTGTGTCCATATTTATTTTGCTCGTTTTACATGATGCATTTCAGCAAATTGTCTTTGAGGACATTTATACATTTAACACCTGCTAAACTGAACAGTTTTTTCGCTCCTATAATATACTGGCTTTCCATGATAACTTCACAATTCAGTTTTGAGTTTGGTCTCCCTACAGCTCCTACTGTAACTATACAATCAAAGAACAGTGATATGAAAATTAAATAAATATATCACCAACAGAAAGGTATGCATTCATTTTCAGGAAATTATCAATCATTTAAAAAAACAAAGAAGATCATTCATTGTCCAAATCCTCAAAGCACATATACTTAATGATAAGAAGCAATACATTAGGTTTGTAATGACGAGGTGGCTTTGGCTGAGATAAATCAAACATTAGTCCAAGTCAGTGAGAAATGAATCATCTTAGTCCAAGAAAATAAATCATTAGACAGACAGCAGTACTTTAACAAAGCTTATGATGGAGCTTGATTCCATAATGATGCACTATTGTGAACAAAACACTGATTAAATTAATTTTTCCTTGTCAGAAATGACTTGCAGAGCTGGCGTCTTTTTTAATTACCTCACTTTGGAACAAAACTCTTGATGTAAACATTAAAATACTAACTGATTTATACAATGCATGTTCATTGGTGTCAGTTTTACATATCTGTCAATGTGAAAAACAAAAGTTATGTTAATCAGTGTGGTTTAGTTTTGCCTGTCAAACTCAGAGGACATTGACATCACTGAAACTGGACATGGAGGTCAACTTTTTCCCTTTTTATAGACTTTAAGTGCCAAATATATGAACCAGACAAACAACACATGTATCTCAGGTAAAGGAGTCTCTGCACATGTTTTCCATGACTATAATTGATGGCAATGTCTTCTACAATCTGCCAGTCTGTCATGATTACCTTTTTAATTGTGTTCAAATTCTGTCCCGATCTGTCTGCTGACTATATTTGGCACCATCAGTCTACTTAATATTGAGTGTAGTTGTTTAAAGTAATAACTAAACATACCATGAAAAAAAATAAACATTTTAAATACTGTATTTTAGTCAATGTGTTAAAGAGCATGCACATCCAAAAACAAATCAAAGACGAGATGTAATTCCTGCTCACTGTTTTTCTCCCACACAAAGCGATTTAGTCTCACCAACAGGATATCATGTTTAGAGCTACAGTACAGACAGGAGAAGCTGAGAAAGTTTCAGTCAACCACCTGTTTTAAAGCACATTTTAAATCTGTGCACTACAAAAAAAGACAAAAAGAATCACTTGAGAAAACACAAATAAGTTTTTACGCTTGGATGAGATGGAAATTTGGTGTATAAATAAAACTGAAATGTGCCAAAATGTAATGGAAACAGACTAATGATGTACATGAAGGGCGTGATTTTTTTCTCATGGAAGAAAATTGTAAAAGACAAAAACAGATCTGTGTGGACTGGAGCAATGAGGAGACTGTAACCTTCATCAAATAAATAGATAAAATAAATATAAATTCCATATTTCCATTATGTCTTCGTCTGCAGTAGTTTAATTAGTGCCACCAACTGCTTATTTTAATATGCTCAGCTCCAAATATTTGCATAACCATTGTGGAAAGAAACATAAATTTGTTTGCATTTGGTTTAAATTTGTGCTACATTTAGATGGAGACTAAAGAAATGCTCGTCTCGTATGTAACTTTTAGTGTTTTAGTTTGAATGTTAGTAACTTTTATTTCAGTGATCAGTGTGCCATGTTGGTCGGTATGTCAATCATAGGTTTTCTGTGAGCACAATACTGGAACACCATGTGACAATCTTATAGCTGAATGTAGAAATTAGTGTAGTAGTGCTTTCAGATGCAATACCTCTATCTGCCACTAGGTGCTGGCTCCAATAGCACTCCGACCATATTGAAAGCAACAGGAAAACCCTCACATTCTCTCTCAGTTTTTCCTACAACTAGGTGAAGTCTCCAAAGTAATTTCACATCTTATGCCTTTGTTGACGCAAACTCACTGTTACATAATGAAATTACTAAGGCTGAAAGCAGGCTGTCTTTGGGGGGTTTGATAGATACATGTAGGTGTTTGAGGTTATCACGCTGCTTGCTCACCACAGAAAATATGGATTTTCTGGCCCCAAATAGCCGACCAGGGCCCGTCTCACAAAAGCGATTTGCGAGCACTGCTCATGGTGAACTGCAACAGTGACAGCATCATATTACACGAATGCAAATAAATTTGTCTGTCAGGGTTCTTACACACGTATGCATGTGTCTCATGTATGGTGTTCATTTTGACAAGTGAAGCAGGTCAATAAAAATGGAAGCATCATGCTCCCTTAATGTTTCTCCACAGTCTGTCCGTCATTGTGAGACCTTATTTTGCATGGGAGAAAAACAGTACGCAGGCTCTACATTTGCTATCATGTAAGCTGGTGTGAAAAACTGATGACAATATGACAGTATTGTTTAGCTGAATAAATACCACGTTAGCTCACTTTGATCTGACATTATGCAAATCTTAAGTATTGGTGACGGAAATGCAGCGTTTCCAGTCAAAACCAGCCCAGAAATGATTCATTTGTGTTCACTTTTGTTGCAAAGGTTGAATCAAAATTTTAGAAAATCACTGAGGACCTCCAGGCGTCTTCCATGGTGGCTTTTAAAAATGTGAAAGCCATCAATACGTCACTACTGATCAGTCACGATAGGTTTGTAAAAATGTATTCAGCAACACCTTGATCCAAGCTCAGCAGGAAGGACGTAACAACAACACGGAAAGAACATTCGAAATGCTGAATTCCTTGAAAATAAAAAAACAGATTCTAACTTCATTATTCTGTTTACAATTCATACAACATATACCAATCTGTCACCTGTGTAATAAACAAAGTAGATAGCAACTTTAATAAAATACTGACAAAGGAAAAAAAAACATTTTAAAAATCTTAAATGTGTGGCAAAGCGCAAAGCGTCACCCGATAAAGTATATTTGTAATAAAATGTAAATCTTTACCTGTGTGTTACTGTGTTTAAGTTTCTCTACATACAATAAGTTTTACAACAGAACAAAGCAGCCTCTGATACCAACCTCTAATACTTTAACCTTAAAAATAACCAGTGAACCTGCAGGATGTTCTGTGTGAGAGTCAGTTTTGCTATATTCAAGCAGTATACAGATGTTTATTTCATGTAAACTTTGTATCCTAACAACTGGAAGCATCTACAGTGGCTGTGTGTGTATGTGTGTGTGTGTCCCTGTTTACGGTACTCATCTGTTTTTTCCCTTTACATCCTCGACTGACATGAAGCTGCGAAAGCTCAACGGAGTCCTGAATTTGCGGCCTCTTTGTCTGTATGTGTGTTGTAAGTGTGAAAAATATACCTCAGATATCTACTAATGCACGGAAATCATTCTAAAACACTTGATGAACATTTTCTGGTTTCACATTAGACCCACAGTTTATTACAGTCTCTCTGATGTGCACAAAACTGGCAGTTCTACATTTCCCCTAAAGTTTCTGACGGAAATGGGTACAACAACCTCTCTAATGTGTGATCATATAAGATGTCTAAAGTGGCTGAAAAGTTACAGCAT
>NC_065517.1:15428561-15446061 GCF_006386435.1 Epinephelus moara
AAAATGAGAGTATTACTATCTTGTGTATCATCAGATCCCTTCATTGGCTCTGATCTCAGGTTTGAACCGAGGGTGTGATTTCAATATTATATCGCTCTGTATGTCAGCTGTGCTCTGAGCGCTGACTCATACCTGATCTGCTGATTGGCTTCGCTGCGGATCTTGAGCACCTCCTTGCCCTTGAGCTCCAGCTCTTTAGTCAGAGTGCTGATATTTTCATTGAGCGTGTGGATCTGGTGGTCCAGCTGAGCGATGTGGTTCTTCCTCCTGGAGACCTCCTCCTGCAACTCGGTGATCCGGCCCAACAGCTCACGCTCCTATGGAGGAAAAGATCAATGTTCATTTTCATGGTTTAAGGAGCTGATCTCCCACAGTGTTATTTTGCCACTAATGATTTTTAATTGCCTCTTGACTACTTGACTTATGGTGAAAACAAACAAACAAACATAGCAATTTACTTTTCTCATTTTCCCTCTTAGCAACCATCAGTTGAGACATGAACTAAGAGGTACTTTATGTCTGATATATTAAAGTAACATCAAGCTTACTATGGCTAAGTATATAAAAACGGTTATAATATAATGTATTCATGCTGTAGGCATGGATTTTGTCTATAATTGGCCTGTGATAACTGAGATGGCAAGACAACATCTGTTGGTCTGACTAGTGTTTCACCTACGTAAAACTTTAACAGACCCAAGGAATTTTGAGAAATAAGCGTGGACTAAAAGGGTTATGCTTATATTTTGTGTGAAACTAAACATATTTCACAGGTTCTTCAGTGCAGTGGCATTTTTAATTCTGAAAAACTAAAAGTGTGTAAACCTTTCCCATTTTAAAGTAAAACTAATACTGTGAAAATAAACAAAAAACATGAGACAATGGCTACTGAATACAGCTACGTCAACATAAATAAAATAATTTACAAAATGAACATCATGCTGAAGAAGACGTGAAACTAGCAAATGAGACCATAAACTCATTGGGAAAATGTTTATTGGGGGAATAAATCAAGTGAGAATTCGGGTAATTTTCTCGTAGACTTCCATACAATTCAACTTCTTTTTGCAACCAGTGGAGTCGCCCCCTGCTGGCCATTAGAAAGAATGCAAGTTTATGCTGGGTTCACGCTACAAAATATTTTTGTGTGTTTTGACAGTCAGATTAGGAGATTGTGGAGTCATGAAATCGTGCCGTGACTTGGCCGACAGACATGACACACTACATGATGGTCCACAACCAATCATCCATGGTTGTCTTTGACAACGTGTGTGATGTCATCGGGTTATTCTTGTCTTATTTTTATTAGTATTATTATTATTTCAATGACTGTGTCTGTTCATGTGCCAGCTGAAATGTTATTGTAGTAACGTAAAAAGCGTCACCAGATGGCAGGAGCTACATTTGAAGCACCGTACGCAAACATACAAGTCACTGAATCATCCACAACAAGTTCCTGCAAATGTTTCACAATAAAAGCCTATTTAGAAAATGAAGGGATTGTCTCAACCGAAGTTATAAGGGGCTTTAAATTTAAAACAGATACAGGAAGTGTTGAGTTTGAAAGGATGGCGCGGTGCATTAACTTTATCAAGGCAATGGGAGCAGATAAAAAGTAAATATATAAAACTACAGAGAGAATAATGAATAACGGCCCGTTTATAATGTAGTTTGTTTCAAATGAAGCTGGTAGCCTCTGCAGTTGTGGTGTGTAAAAGCCCCTATTTTTTAATTTTCTTACTTTATGTCCTTCTCCATTATAAAGAAATAACATTCTTTGCTAGCTTGATGCTAATGACAGTACTCACTGGGTTGATAAAGACTGTTTCACGCCATATTTTTTCCCTTTTTACTCTGTGTGGTAACATCCCTAGAGGAAATATCAAAAACCCTGGGGTGTTGTTGACACACTTGTCCATGCAGATTGCGTTTCAATTGGTAAAGGTGACGGCTGTGATGGGAGCAGTCATGTACGACAAAAAGAAAATCAAACATGCTAGACTTTCTGTAAGAACATAGTGAGGCATCCCAGATGTGGCTTCGGTTATCATCTGCTATGACACACTACACAAGATGAAACGATGGATTACTGTGTACTCATTGTTGTTCACAATCCGAGCCGACACCGTACAACACTGCATCGGGCTATAATCGGGCTGATATCGTGTAGTGTGAACCTGACATTAAGGCACTTCCACATTGGCTTTGCTTCTCAGACCCAGAGATAACCCTTTGCTCAGTACATTGGTCTGAATTTGACTATAGTCTCTACTTGTATTTTGAAATGAAACAAATGAACTACAACTTAAAAAAAAAAAGTAATTGAAAGGTATTCATTCAGGGATCTACTGTTTGTTATTGACAGCACGAACTGGGCCCATAATTAGATGAGATGATTAATCTACAGTGAGTCAAAGTTCCACAGTAGCTGTTATTAAATACTGTTAAAGTGTTAATGAATGAACTGACAGTGAATGGTAGTATTCATTATCATTCACAGGCCAACGATGAGTTGTAATCATAAATACTCCTCTGTAGACTGGGCCACTCTTGCTGTTTGCACTGTTTGGTTCCTGTGTGAATTACAATACTGCTCTTGATTTTATTACCAAAGGGCCACTTTAGAAGAGGCTTGAAAAGAACAGTGTTATGAGACCTTTACTTTGTTAAAGAATAGTGCTGGTTATTATGTGTATGGACCGTTTCATTGCTATTCTGTTGCTAGGGCAACAACTTTGGTCCCTGTTTACTTCCTGTCAGCTTCTGCATTAACATACATTAAACAGGAAATACAAAGGGACCCATTTAGAATGTTTATGTTGTCCGGTTTGAAACGGTCTATTCAGTGTTGCAGTGTGCATGTCAAGTGTTCTTTAAAAAGGATTAAATTCATTCACAAATGTGATGAAAGCAAAATTTCAATCAACATCAGCCACGAACGCAGGTGCTCATCTGAATCACTATGAGTTATCGTAGTTCTCCACATGACTGAGTGACGTCCGTGTAAACAACAACCGACTCTCCGAATTACTCACGGCCCCCTGCGGAGCTCCTCAGTGACACAAGATCTGGCTCGCATTAGCCGTGAGTTCAGAGTGAGAGAAGGAACCATTGATTTTCTCAACAGTGTGGGAGTGAACAACTCGTGGGTCTAATCAAAGACTCACATGTAGACAACATGCAAACGGCCTGACTTTACAGTGAATGCAGTACCAAAAGGATGGTGCTTAAATACTTGACTCACTACTTCTAGAGTACACTCAAAGTTTCTTAGGATTCTTAAAGTTTCAGTCCTGGTTGATTAAAAAGTATCTAAGGTTTTTCAGTACTGAATTATTAGGAAGAATAGAATCTAAGGATAGGCAATATTCTATATTTATCCTACTGTTGACAAATCCCATAAAAACAATGAATTTCTCCCTCTGACAAGTGTCTAACATAAGCCTGACATATACATTAATCTTCTTCTTCTGTGTCATAGAGCTCCATTGTTGTTCAAAAGCTATTTAAAACACATCGGTGAGTCATAATGTTGCACTGCGTAACATGTTCTAAATCATAATGCACATGGTTATCGAAGAACCAAATGTGTATTCATCCCTGACTCACAACAGGACCACACAAAAACAATATTTACTCCTGTTTAGCAAATGTTTCATCAAAACCACAGTACCCAGCTATTTTAGGAAAGTACAGAGCATGTTTTAAAAATTGTGAATGTGTGATTTTTCTTTTCTTTTTTTTTCGTATGATCTATGTCTACAGCAGGGATGAGAGCGCTTGGGGCCACAGACAGATTGAACTTTACACTTTAGGATTCTCCACACGTCGAATTCCGAACATCAAACCCAAAAGTGCAAAGAAAGATGGGCTCATGACAACTGAATCTGACTGCTCCCTTCACCAGCCTCCTGGTTACGGATAAGAAATTAAAGAATCCCGCACATAATGGGTTCCTTGAACTCATTTCATTGGCAATGTTTGGTCTAATTTTTCCAGATAAATCTTTAAGGACTGAACTGTTTGTTGTTTTTAATTAGGGGTGCAAGGATGCATCGCTTTGGATTGTTGGACCGATTTGAAGATCAGTGACTCAATGTCATTGATTGCAAAATGAAATAATCCATCCATATCATCGTCTTTAAGATATACCATTATTTTAAAATTCCCAAGGCACATCTCTATCACCGTGAAACAGCGCCAGGCAGATAATGGCAAACAACCAAGAAAAAGCTGCTGAGGATATTCACTCCCTCCTCTGGAATAAATCAGCAGCGTGGAAATATTTGGGATTCTGGAGAAAAGACGAGTCAACAGACAATCACATGACATATGTAAAAAATGCTGTGATGGGATAATACTTTGGAAACGAGACAAACCTGGCAGGGTATCTCACTTTGCTAACTTGTTGCTCTCGCTACGACAACATTAGCGGCTCTGTTTCAACAATGTTAGGCTGCTGTGAAATAACTTTGTTGACATAAATGAAATCACTTCACAGGACTTCAAAAGTTCAAAACAGCTTTATATTGTCATCAGGATCTAACAGCCATCAACACGCAAAGCTCAGTTCAGTGTTAAAATCCTCATCATGAAGCAGAGTTGGCCTTGTTTGCCAAATTGATCATTATGATTAGAGACTTGACTGAAGAGGCAGAGATGTGATCTGAGGGCTCCCAGTAGAGGACCACTTAACTCCATCAGAATCAGATTAAAGATCGTCAAGTTATTGTCCACTAATGATTCCCCACTCTGCAAAAATCTCATTCCACTTGCCTCTATAACAATTTGTGCCAAGGGCTGTGTTCATATATCCAAAAGCCATAATCTTGTGTAATAGTCTCATAGTCAAAACCTCCTGTCTCGCTATCTGTCTCTATCCGAGCCCCTCTCGACATCTTAATTTAATGTCATTGGCTGATTTTTTGCTGTCCCATAAACCTAGCGGCGCAATTAAACACAATGGGGACGTGGCAGATTAATCTTTAATGACTCATTTGCTCATTTCACTCTTCATCTCGTCAAACTGCTGGCGTCATTCTGGGGAGAGAGGAGGCACAAAGGCAGAAAAAACATGCAAACGGGAAAGGTAGGGGAAAGGATGACAGGATAAAAGACAAGAACAAAGGAAAGAAAATACAATACATTCAGGGAAATTTAAATGTTCACATTTATGGTGAACGACCAATGACATAAAACTGTTGCTGTGAGGCTCTAAACTTTACTGTCTGTCACCCTGTTATCACTTTCTGTTGTTACTGTCACCATCTCTCTTTCTAATCTCTTTTTCTCCCCCACTCCAAATGACTTTGTTAAATAAGCAAACAGCACTATAAAGGAGAATATGTGCACCATCCTTTTTTCTGCTCTTTTGCCAGTCCACCCTCTCTATTCTCATTTTTAAGTCTTTGAAAAATAAATAAAGTTATTCAAATATTTATCAGGCGAGGACGTTAGCTGGCTGAGTCTCTGTGCTGAATTAGGGTGTGATTTCCTGAACTTCTGAAAATAGAAAAATGTATTAAAAAGATGATGGGTAGACATTACTCCGTCCAGCTCATCCATCCAGTATGATATATGGTATACTATAATTAATAAGTACTAAACTGGTTCTTTTATTGATGTTTTTTCAAATAACCATATATGACCTAAGGTCAAATATGGATATGAAAAAAACTCTCTTAGTACTACTTGATCTCACTGCAGCCTTTGATACAGTCGACCACTCAATTCTTTAAGCTAGACTTCACAATCTGATTGGCCTTCTCTGGTACTGTTTTAAACTGGTTTAAATCTTATCTTTCTGAAAGATAATTTTATGTAACAATGTATGAATGTTTGTCAAAAAGCTGTAAAATGGATTGTGGGGTCCTCCAAGGTTCCATTTTAGGTCCAACACTTTTTTAATCTTTACATGCTGCCACCTGGAAATGTCATCGAGAGTAGGCTTGTGCCGGTTTGAAAATTTTCCGACCGGTTTGATTTAAAGCCAAATATCTAACCGAACCGATATTGATATTGAATTATATACCTAATTTTACCACTGGGGGTCGCATTCGAGCAATTTTTCCCAATAAAAGCCCATTATAGGTGAAATGCGCTTCCAATCCACTAGGTGGCGGTAATGCTGTATTAACCGCCAATACACACAAGGTTACACAAGAAGAAGAATACGCAGAAGGACACCAAGGAGCCTTCCTCTGACTCCGCTCTCTCAGTGGAGACACGGCGGTTGAGAGGGCCGATAGAGAGGACGTTCCTGTAGTAGTTCCAGCCCCCGAAATAGTACCAGGAACTTCTTCAGTGGAAATGGGTTACTAGGGCAAATGACTGCTGACCTATGCTGCTGACTCCCTCAGCACTTTTCCCCGCCCCCAATGAAATTTGATCTCTCGCACCAGCAGCAGGCAGCTGAGCGGAGCGAGTCCCTCTGAAGCCTCTGAGACAAACTAAACAAAACACTTGTAGGCTCCTCCACTTCATTTAGAAAACAAACATAAACCTTATTAAGTTGTCATAATGCATGTTACAATGCAAGATAAGTTGAACATAGTCCCTTGACACGACGCCGATGTGAAAAGTTTTTTTTTTTTTTTTTTTTTTATCCGGTTGACGTGAATTAAACCGGGTGGAGCTCTTAAACCGGACCGAACCGGTTAAACCGGAAATCGGCAAAAGCCTAATCGGGAGGCAAGGCATCAGTTTCCTGATGATACACAACTGTACATCACCGTGTCTCCTGATGACTCGGGGCCAACTGATGCCGTTTTTTTTCACTGTATTTTAGATATCAAGATCTGGATGGCAGAAAACTTTGTTCAACTCAACCAGGACAAAATTGAGGTCTTAGTTATTTGTCCTGAAGCTCAGAGAGAGAAACTCAACGCAAAACTGCAAGAACTGGCAGAAAAACCCTGTCAACAAGTGAAAAACCTCAGTGTTATCTTCGATTCAAATCTTAGTTTTGAACCACATATTGGAAGTATAACCAAAACTGGATTTTATCATCCTGAGAACATTGCCAGACTGTGGCCGTTTCTCTCTCAAGCCAACACAGAGACACTAATGCATGCTTTTATTACCTGCAGAATTGATTATTGTCATGCTCTACTTTCCAGTCTTCCCAAGAAAAACATTGCTCAATTACAGTTACTACAAAACTCAGCTGCACGTGTGCTGACAAGGACCGGAAAGAGAGCACACATTACATCAATTTTAAAGTCTCTGCATTGGCTTCCTGTGTACTTCAGAATTGATTTTAAGATCCTTTTATTGGTTTATAAAGCTCTTAATGGTCTTAGTTCTACCTATTTATCAGATTTGCTTTTGTCATATGAACCCTCTGAAACCCTGTTTGTATGAAAAGTGCTGTATAAATAACGTTTGATTGATTGATTGATTGATTGATTGAGCTGAGCTACACCAGAGCATATTTGATTCAAACAGCGGGCTGATGCTGTTTTGCCCTCATTATTCTCCATGAAGTTTGGTAGAAATGATGTAATGCAGCCCTTGTGTGTCTTACTGTATGAGAAATGAGCACTGTTCTGGACTAAGTTAAAATAGTAAATAGCCTTTTAAATGCTACATTGCTTGTCAGCAACCAGTCATATAGGATGCAATTTGTCCTTGTGTGCTCTAATTAATTTGGCGTTAAGTTATACACTAGTCTTAATTTTGTTTTAATGACGACTCAACTCCTTTGCTCCTTTGCTGGCATTTGCTCCTGGTGTTCTTCACCACTGTTCGGAAGACAGAAAGAACAGGAGTAACAGGAGAACCAGCTTTAAAATGGATGCATTTTCTTTTTAGATGAGTGCTGTGCTGGTGATCTAATAAATACCAATGTGAAGAGTGGTAGTGTGGATTTAGATAAGAATGTTTAAGTGTTAAATTTGAGAACAGAACTTGGTGTGACAGTAGTTGGTAGGGCCAAAGTAGTCAACTTACGGGACACAATGAATGTGAGCGTGTTTGACGTGGAGATTGTGATGCTATCCTCAGTTTCAGTGGACAATTGTGGTGTTGCGCTGTCTAAATGACCAACAATGTCCTACACTGTTAGAGTTAGAGTTAGAGTTAGAACAGTTTCACATGAATCACCTCTTTATCTCTCCTCTGTGCTCTCCTTACTAGTTGAAGTTGAAGTGGGTGGGGACTCTGTGGACTTTTTTGCCCTGGGTTTTGCCTCTCAAGCTACTTACAATCCACTTTACCTTATAATGGGAGGTTGATGGGACTGAGAGGGAGACAGCAGACGATACTCAGGACTAAAATGGCCGCCACCTCCACAGCATAATTTCAGCTGAACAAATCCTTTAGTTATACTTTCATTCATTCAATGTGAATGTTCTCCTAAAAAGACATTAGAATTGAGCATCAACCAAATCAGTAAAGGTGCAAAAATAACTTCACCTCTCACAAAATATCTCGATCATGAAAACTAAAGGTGTGTGCATTAACAACACAGAGGTTTACATTACATTTAGATTTCTATTTTGGTTGTTATACCAGAGAAAGCACTGTAAAAATTTAACTCTGAAAACAAACCTTCGCCCTTGAGAGAAATGTTTTCAGAGGCTTTAAAGTAATACTTCACACCCCATATTATCATTTCTAACTATTCACCCCATGTTACATTGAATTCGGGAGGAAAACTTTGTTTTTGCCTCCATTGTGAACAAAGAATCCAAAAACAGAAAATTTTTGAGGAATTGAAATGAAAGGGGGACCACTTTCACAACAGCAAAACAATAGCCCTTTTATACTGCCTGTTCAGGGCAGGAATGTCGCGCCGTTATGCCACCTGGCCGTGCTGTATATAAGGTATGATCGCGGAATGGGGGGACAGAGTGGTCTCGCCTTAATTTGCCACAGGAGGTAGTAACAGCGCTGAAACTGTGTCTGTGTAAAGGGGATAGGATCAGGGGTGGCACAGGCGTGACTTTTTGACAAGGTGTTATATATGCGACCCACTGTGATTTAAAGAGTAGCTGCTAGCAGTTAGTGGCTAACTCAAAGAAGAACAGGAGCTGTAAATGTCTGCAAATTGGGAAAACAATGAGATTCAGCTCTTTACCCTCTGAGCAGAGGATCAGATCAGCTATCATATAACAGAGAAAGCAGAGGCTTGTAATTGACATGTTATGCCATTGTTGCTATTTAGAAAGCGCTGCCGACATGTGTTATATGTCACACCAGAGGACGAAGCTGAAGTTGTCATGCCCGTCATGCCTTGTTTAATTCTGCAAAGCCATGAAGCAGTGTATAATCATACACTGCTGCTGAATGATGCTGCCATTGTTTGGTTCTGTGCAAAAATGCAAAGGAAGCATTATCCTTTAAAGTTCCAAAAGATTAGTTGCGCATCTTGGCTACTGTCAGGTCTGCCCAGTTTGTTATAGCTTGACTCTAAAATCCCAACCACAACTGCAAACTATATGCAAGAAAGACAGAGGAGAGGAAAAGAATGATGAGGTGAGCTGAGACAAAAGAGCCTGAAGAGAAAATGACAGCACTTTCAAGATACTTTACATACATTGATTAAAAAAAATATATAAAAAAGAATTTCAGAAGTTCAGAGAGAAAGACGCACTTTGTCAAAACACTAAAAACTACATCAAAAATAGACCAATACAGTAGAAATAGAACAGAATAGACATTGGATGTCAGGATGATGATGATGTGGTAATTGATCAGACAGCACAGTTAGATCAAACAAGGTAAGTATCTCCAGGGAGACAGATGTCAATGGGTACACACGTGCACACACACAGCCCAAAGCTTCATCAGCGTCTTCCTCCCCGTCTGCTAAATAATTGGAGGTATTAAAACATTATTTAACACAGCGTGACGACTGTCTACCGCTGAGCTCTTCCACTCCGATGACTCAGGAAGTTTCACTTAATGTGCCATTAGGTCTCCGGCATAGTAAACAAGGAATTGATGTAAACATGAACTCTCAATGTGTCTGTCGTTTCACATGCAGCACTTTAACACTGATAAATCATTCAACAACATCTGGTTACTGACACTATATTTCACAAATAAGGACAATTACTCGGTGGGGTATAGCTTGTGCCGTGAAATCTGCTGTGCTATTTAAAAGCACAAAGGGAGACTAACAGGACTGGTAATAACAGATGGTAAAAGGACAGAAAGGGTAAAGTCACTTTCAAAATTAGGCTGGCCAAACAGCGAGCTCTCATGCCTGAGAAACATAATGTAACTGCAATGTTCCCAATTCAGATCCTTTGTTGCATGTCATCCCTTCTCTCTCCCTCTGTGCTCACTGTTCATGTCTGAGTCTCTGCTGTACCAAATCAGATGAAGTTAAAAATGCCCAAAAACTAGTCATAAAGAAAAGACGAAAAAGCATTCAGAGTACTAGTGTTTGAGCTGGACTGGTAAATTGGTTGATGTCTGATGTGTTTGCATGAAAGTAAATGTTTTTCAGAAGCCAGGAGTAGAACTTAAAGCTCATTTGGTTAAGATATAAACAGTCTGTCGTGTGCAGCTTTTCTTGTGTTATTCCAATACAAACAGAGGTAACTGAAATAATAACATGTTCTGATCTTTAAAAGATCATTACTCAGATAATCATGTTGGTAATGGAACTCATATTATGAAAAATAACCACCTCCATCACAGGTTTCCTTTCCAGTATTTGTAACAAAGCAAAACAGTCAAATGTTTTACCTAAATAAACACTGTGAATCTATCTGGGAGTCTAAAAGCTGCTTGTGCGCTGCAGGAGCGACTGAAATACAAACTGTTCCCACTGCGTCTGCTGCAGCCATATGACTGACAGGCAGTTCAGACTGTAACACTTGACTATTAGCCTTTATTGACTCCCTATTGCCTTGGCAACTAAAGATGAGAGGGACTGATGGCGGAGTGTGGGGGGTATTGAAGACGGCCAGCTGTGCTTCTCTGCTAGAACATCTGTATCACAAGGTGATGAGAGAGGAACTCGTGGTGTTTGGGGTAATTAGTAAGATTTACAGGAGATGGTAAGAGGGTGGCCTGCCGTGTGGCGCGTGTGTGTGTGTGTGTGTGTGTGTGTGTGTGTGTGTGTGTGTGCGCGTGTTTGAGCCTGCGGCAGGTGGTATGTGAGGCACGCTGGCTATCTAATTTCTGTTTAACAGCTTGCACAGGTAAACATTACAAACAAACAAAAAGAAACTGCGAAATTTAAACAGCAACTATTTTTAATATCAGTTTCATCTCTTGATTTATTTTTTATTGATGTGTTAATTGTTTTGTTGTAAAAATGTGCAAGATTCTATAATTCTATTGATTGACTGATTGATATTCATTTTGAACATGCAAAACAAACAAAACAAAATGATGATAACAATTGTTGATGATTAATTTTCTGTTGATGAACTAATCATTATTCGACTAACTGCGTCAGCAACATCTCTGGCTAACTATAAAACTTAAAAGTTACAATTTTAACTTGAAACTTTTCACAGAAATAGACCTTGTTTTTGATGCTGCGTCAGTCAGGAACACTTTAGTCAAAGAAAACTTTATTTCCATTTGCAGTATTATATTTGGTGGTATGGCTCTGTCCTGGGGCCTCTCTGCCTTTCATAGACTTACTCAGAAAGCCTCTTCCACGCACCTACATGGAAAGCCTAAGGCAGAGAGAGCAAACTTCCCTGCCCTTCCACATGCCTGTGTTAAAGCCATACTGCAGAGAGAGCACACCTTTCTACCCTTCCATGCGCAAACCAGGAAAGCCTGAGGTGGAAAGAACAAACCTCCCTGCCCTTCCATGTGCCTACATGGAAAGCCTAAGGCAGGGAGAGCAGCATCAAAACCAGAAATGACATGGATAAGTCAGACACAACATAAAAAGGAGGAGCTGGGGTGGAGGCAGGTTGCAAAGCGGTTTGCAGAGGAAGCAGCAACAGTAGGCAGGCCAGAGCAGTTTAAATAGGATGCCCTGAATGATATTCCCCAATTGCTTGCATAGAATGGAATCATGTAATCTATCAGCTGACTCCCTTCCATCAATCAGCTGCTCCATCAGTCGCTATGCTTAATTTGTGGTCAGTATTTTTTTTAGCAATAGCCACTCAGTGTTTTAACACTTTAGTACGTCACATTCACACACACACATTTACACACTGGTGCTACGATACAAGGTGCTACCTGCTACTTAGTAACCATTCACAGGCTCTCACACACAAATGAAACAGCAATCAGGTTCAGTATCTTGCCCACGGATACTTTGACTGGAGGGGCTGGGGATCGAACTGCAGCAGCTTCATTCCAAACATATTGGCATTACAAACAGCTCTCTACATTTCTTATCAGTAAATCCTGCATGAGACGTGTACTATAGAGATTTCTCTTCCTGTTTATCACTAGAATAGCTTCCTGGCAGACTGTGGGTGAATGTGTGAGTAGAGATAGTGATAGTGTGAAAGAGAGGTCCTGAATGTCTGTTCGGAGGCTGTGGATTTATTCTAATCACATAAAATCATATTTGACTGGAGAGTCATTCATCACAGTCGCTCTGTTTCCACGCAGTGCTCTAGTGACAGTTTGTGTCATCAACAACAAAGATGGTGGCAGGGCGCCTGCCGCTGGCCGTTTGGGAGCTATTCAATTATGATGATGACTATTAGCTGTAGTAGTAGCAGTCGTAGTATTAATTTAATATTTAATTTAATTTGCCCCATCACAGTTTCGTGTCGGCATTGCCCGCAAATAACTGACACTTGTGACACAGACACAGTCCAGGACTGAGCGCTAAGGTGTGTGTCTGTGTGTGTGTTTGAGAGAGAGAGAGAGAGAGAGAGAGAGAGAGAGAGAGAGAGAGAGAGAAAAGGAAAGAGAAGGTGGAACGTGGGCTATTGTATGTAATGTTTTTGTAAATTATAAATAACTTACTTGGACCCCTGCTTTGTCACTTTTTGACAAGCCCGCCCGAAACACTGCCCATAATCTATCCGAGACAGACGTAATATGTCACTTCAGTTTAGCCTTGTGTGTTTTTATGGTTCTAATATATCTTTTGGCCCAAATGCTATTATTTATAATGAATGAACAAACTTTATATAGCACCTTTCATGCACAAATTGCTTTACAATTCAGCGGCAGAGACAAACAACAAAGAAATAAAACCATACAATCATAAAACACTCATTCAAAGAGAAATGAGAAGAATACATAGATTAATCAATCAATGATGAATCAAATAATTTAAAAAAAAATACATAATGGTAATATTACAACAGACAGCTGCTAGTTATAGGCTATATTAAAAAGATATGTTTTGAGTCATTGTTTAAAACTGTCCACTGAGCCAGCATGTCTAATATCTAAATGCAGGGTGTTCCATATTTTTGGGCGTAGTAGCTAAAAGAAGCATCCCCAAAGGTTTTTGTAGTGACATTAGGAACAGATAACAGAGCAGCTGTGAAGGATCTCAGGGTTCTTGGAGGGACATAAGGTGATACAGAATCTATTATATAGGAGGGGTGATGCCAATAAGAGCCTTAAAAACCAACAGAAGGGTTTTAAATTCAATTCTAAAATATACTGGGAGCCAGTGTAGGTTACATGAAGCAGGGGTTTTGTTAAAACTCTGGCAGCAGCATTCTGAATGGTCTGTAGTTTTACAAATGGCAGTCAAGCCTGGAAACAAAAGCATGAACAAGCTTCTAAGCAACTTAGTGGCTCAGTAGAGGTCATAAAATGACACTTAGATTTCTTACTTAAAATATTATTATTAATGGGGCGTCAGTGGCTTAGTGGTAGAGCAGGCGCAGGCATGTACAAGGCTGTTGCCGCAGAGGCCCGGGTTCGACTCCAGCCTGTGGCCCTTCGCTGCATGTCACCCCCTCTCTTTCTCTCTCCCCCCTTCACGCTTGTCTGTCCTGTCAAATAAAGGCTAAAAATGCCCCATAAAATATCTTAAAAAAAATAAATATATATATACATATACATATATATATATATATATATATGTATATATATATATATAATTAACAATAATAACAGCAGTGAAGTGCAGGGTTGGTCAGCAAGGAAGAAGGAGAGAGAGCTGAATAGCGTGAGCACAAAGAAAGCCAGAATGATCTGATAATCTTTTTTTTCTTACTTAATGACCCTGACGCATAATTCATTTCAATATTTCGAGCAATTATGTATATCATATTGCCTATAATGATCTAATGGAGCCTACTGTAGTTGTGCTTCATCTTAAATTTAAATGGTTCATCATTATGATTATGATTGATGATCATTAGCTGTTTCTGTGCCCCCTCCAGCACTGGATGCCATATGCACAGTGCGTGATGTGCGTGCACGTAGCAGTGCCGCTGGATGGCGGTGAGTCTGCAGAGTTTTATAATCAACTCTTCAGACTTGTGTTACATGTGCAGCTGTAATTTTCTTGTCCCTACCTGTATCCGGTTGTTCTCCAGTGTTTTCTCCAGCTCCACCTTGGCAGCAGCTGACTCCTGTTGGTGGGTTTGTCTCAGGTGTTCGATGGCTGATGCGTGGATGTGGTTCAACTCTGATCGCAGAGAGGCTGGTGGGAAAAAAGGACATTAGAGGCCACATTTAATTTGTACACAACAAATGAAAAAACTTGTCTGCATATTTCGGACTCAGTGATTTTCAGGCTTGTTGAAAAAGTTTCTCCAACCTTTGGTCTGCTCGCAAAAATTTGCTCATTAGATGCAAAGGCCTTTTTATTACAAAATAAATAAATAAAGTATTTTTTTACTTTGCAAATAAAGCAGAGTGCTTCGGCTGCCTGTGCCCAAGTGGCCTTTAATCCTCACTCCAATGAACAAGTTTCATTGCAAACAGTCTAATGGTTTCGTATAGAGAGGGAGCACACACTGATATTAGCTCTCTACTTGAATGTAAAACAAATTTATAGTGTAAGAATAAAGAAATACAGCAGTGGAAGCTGACCACTGCAGTTTTTGAAATTATGAAACTACAGAATAAAAAACATAATATTACATACACTCCCATCTGAGCACACACACGTATACACACACACATTCACACATACAAGGGGAGAAGATGAAGGAAAGTAAGAGAAGGAGCGAGATAAAGAGAAAAAAGGTATTAAAAGGATGTCAGGATGTGGGAAGTGAGAGATAGATGGAGGCAGCTCTCCAGTGTCAGGACCATGACATGAAGGTTAATGGAAGACCATTTATCACCGCACAGTACTGGTTCCTGCTAAAAAGCTGATAAGATTTTTCTGCACTTTCCAGTTGTGTTGGTGTATCTCAGACTCTCTGCTCATGCTGTCATGTTTTAACTGTTGTCTGTGCATCACATTATTGTATATATATGTAAAAATACACACTGCATCTTTTAGTATTTTCTTTTATTTCTACACTAACTTCAGAAACAAAGCGGCAACAGTTTGTTTCAGAAGCCAGACAAATGATAGAATATCAATATATCTATTATTACAGAGAGGAAGGACTTGCGTGCACACAAAAAATTGTGCACCAATGCAACTATGGATTCATCACCCTCCTTAAATCATACCATCTCTACGGGGTCTAATCACCAAAGACTTTCCACAGTTTTTCATTCTTATGTGCACACGTTCATAAATATTATTTTTCTATACCAAAAGAGTCTCTCCTGACTGAAATACATATTATTCTGAGATGGGCCATTCTGCATCATGAGTACTTTATTGATGCTTTTTGTACTTTTGTTGTCAAATTTAAAATGAAAAATAAATTGTATTTCTACACTGTGGTATTATTCTTTTTCCTAAAGTAAATGATCTGAGTACTTCTATCCTGCAAGGTGACAAAAAACCAGAAGAACTGAGAGAAAAATAAGATGGCAAGAAGAACTAGACTTAAAAATAAGCATCTCAGGTCTGGCGAGAATATGCATGTAAATTCCAGATGAGATATTTTGTAACACCTTTTCAACAAGCCAAACTCCAACACTTAGTAGCCCTTTTTAAACAGGAATTGTGCAAATTTGCAGGAAAGCCCAATCAGTCTTCTTTCAGCATTGGCAGTATAAAAACAAAATCAGGGAGTGCAGCAAAATGCCGCCTGCCTACTTTTGTCTATACAGAATGCGCCTTTTTCGGGGCAATGGGGGGCTGTGAGCAAGTAACAAAACGTGTAGCTCAGCGTGTGACGTAAACAGTGACATGGGAGGGAAGCCGCAGCTGGTCAGTCCTTCGGAGATTCTCTCGTAAGTCGGCCCGTTCTTCACCGCCCCCGTCATCTGACGGTTAATGGCCTCTTCGTTTGCGAGGACAAGGAGGGCGCGCAATTCCTTGTCTCCCTCGTTGCTCATCTTTATAGTGTCTGTCAGGTTTGTGTTTCCCTCTTGCTACTAGCTGCTCGCTAATTCCTGCTATCAGCTGTTTCCTGTTTATCCACCGCCAGTGGCTCGCACGTGCGGCGTCATCAACAGCTCCTCCCACAAGTCTTCAACAGCCCCTCCCGTGGCGGAGGGGCACCTCGTTCTTTTTAAACTAAAAGGGTTCTGCCAATATGACTACCCTACGAGGCGGAAAACTGGGCACCTCAGATCAACTCGACAATCCGGGTCTGTGTCTCTAAACGCTCGCAGCTTGCCGGCAAAACGGCCCAACATTCATGGGAAATCTGGCAGTGTAAAAGGGGCAATTGACACCAAATTGTTGGAGAATGCAGAGAAAACCATGCTGATTATAGTCACATCTTTTGGTCTTGTCCGCTTTTAAAAACTTACTGGGCATATAGTTATATAGAAATTAAATATGTTTCAAAAAATTACCTAGAAATTAGTCAAAAGTTCATTCTGTTAGGAAAAATGCCAAAGGAGATGGTTGGATTTGAAGATAAAATCCTTATTGGAATACTGAGGATAACTGCTGTTAAACTTTTAACAAAAAAACTGGCTCCAGAAACTAAACCTGGTGGAACAAGCATATAAAATCAGAGGAAATCTTAGAATGAGACGCACATTGTGGGCAAAATGGTAGCTACATAGAACACAAGATTCGAACCATGATGCACCTCAGCTAAATGCAAAGCATAGTAACAGTAGACACTTAAACAGCCAATAGATTGTTATTGGATTAATAGATATTGACAAGAGTCAACAACCAAATGGGGGAGCACTTTTGTTTGCTGTGAACTTAGAAGTATACATGAATTGAATTGTATGGACTTTGAGGTGCAGTGGTTTGGATAATATATAAATGTTTGTATTTAGTCACATTGTATTATTTCTGATATAACATGTGCTACCTTGTTGAGGGTTTGTGTTGGTTTTCCTTTATTTGCACTTTCTTTATTAATTTTTTATAGTGTTTTTTTCGTTATTTACCTCAGTTACATGTCACAATGGTATCTCACATCTTGGAAAAAATGAAAAAGATCTGAGTACTTCTTCCACCTCTGCTTTTAGCCCGTTACGTGATCATGTCGGGGTAGTATGCTGCCACAAATGTTTTAGTTTTTTGAATTCCAACTGCATTGGGGCAAAATAA
>NC_065517.1:15448561-15455459 GCF_006386435.1 Epinephelus moara
GATCCATCATGAGCTGACGTCAGCTTGTAGACATTCAGAACGGTCTGAAGCCTGAGGTTTTTATTCACAGGGATTACTTTTACTCATGTTTACCTCATTATTTGAAACTTTGGCCACATATATCATATACATTTGACATTGTAACATTACATATATGACAGAAAATAAGTTAAAGCATATAGGTCCCATTTAATAATTCTACTTGAGAAGGAATTTAGAGTGTGAACTAATTCTTTAGTAAAACAAAAACAAGTGTTTTCACCATTTTGTTAATTGCTTTTTTTTTTTTTTTTTTGTTAGGGGATTAATTAATGAAATTGTGTTAAGTTAGTTTCCAGCTGTTGTTTACCACAGCGTTGGCTTCATTACAAGAATTTAACAAACAACTTAACCAGAACAACACATTAAAATATTAGCAAAGAAAACTAACAAGTACTTATATACACAGCATTAGCATCAGGCATTAGCTCTGTTGACTAGAGGGCTGCCACACACACACACACACACACACACACACTGAGCACAGACCTACTAACATTACACTGCTGGCAGTCGAAAGTTTATTTTGGCAGGAAGAGCTGCTGTTGATGTGTGAGGAGCCACATTATATTTGTTTAGTTATTAGTGTTTGTGTTTATAGGAAATATGGTTTAACTTTTGGGAAACACATTCACAACTCCTGCTTCTGTTTAACTCGACCAACAACTCAACAGACGTTTGTTGTGTCAAGTGTCTTATCACAGCTCATCAATCTGACAAAGTTGGTTGTCATCTGGTTTGTGGGCAGAGAATGTGAGATCAACATTACACTTGACCATAAAACTGAACATTTTAGAGTGAATTTGTGTTACTTGTACATGCCTTGTCTATTTTTTTGATGAAGCCTTGGTGCACAATAAACCAGATTAAACAAAAAAATAAATAATTTAACTACACAGACTGCTTCTAGTAGAAGCACAAATATCAAGGAAAAATGACCAAATCAACAAAATCTGCAAGTCTATAAATTCAGGCAGGCAAAATGCTATGACGCTCTGCAAAGGACAGAACAAAATTGGGTCGCAGCTGGACGGTGAGCTGCGCCTGGTGGAACTGTCCCTTCCAGCTCCCTTACAGTCAAGATGGTAGATAAAAACAAGATAACAAAAAAAAAAAAAAATGATGGTTTATTCATCTCGTATTGGGCCTAATTTTAGTGGATCATACATGGGTATGAAATTAATCTGCAGATGCTGTGGTTCAAATTGAGATGAACTTTTCTATGGATGTCAGTTTTTGAGCAACAACAGGCCAAAATGTGGCCTAGAACAAACTGGGTAGGACTTGTCTTTTTTAGTCGAGCCGATTTTGGAATACTTGTGGTCACTACGGGCAAGGGTGCTGAGGAGTCAGCAGTCAATGACAATATAAAACAGTTAATAAAACAGGTTCTTCAACAATGTGAATCTCAGTAACCACAAGCTGTCATTGAGCGTACAGTCATAAATGAGTGCACAAGATATTAGGCTGATTGGTCCAGTAGTTTGCAAGATTAGCTACAGACAGATAGACGCACATACTCGCACACAACCAAACACATGATCCTCTCCAGACTTACAGGGGACAGAGATACTTACTAATATATAATCTAATTATATAACAGGTATTACATATCTTTTCGGAGTGATTTACCAAATGAAGGAAATGTTGAATATCAAGAAGAAAACACAGTTGCTATTTCTGTCAGCAGAAATATTTGAGTTGAGATTTCATTTTCATTATTACACAAAGCCCTAAAAGAACACCACTGCAGACACAAAGCCGCTGTTCACACTGAGTGGAACCCATTTTTCTTTGTCAGTGAAAATAATAAGATGCCATTTTGCAAATTATAACTAGAACCCATCAACAAGGAACATCTAAAATGATATTCATAGAAGGTTGACGGCAACATCTGTGGCATTTTAATCCGCCAATATGCAATGCCTTTGGGAAGTGATTCATGGAACGAAGAGAGCAATGAATATTCAAATGAACCTCGCTCTGAGTTGGCGGACAGCAGTCTCCGTTTCTTTTAGTGTTTGAAGGGCCAACTATTCTGTTTTTATGGTAACACTTCAAACAAAAGTGGTAAAGTTCATTAAAGCAAGATCTCTGTGTTTGGATGGATAATAATGTTGCTCACACTATATTTAGTTGTGTATCTGCTAAAACTGATACCACCAAGTATTACAACAAGCCTCTCCCCTCTCCCTATTGTCAGTGTGCCAGTCACTAACTCTTCCTGTCCTGCTGTAGTCCCCAGTGTCTCCTCCCACTCTGCTACTCCTCACTCACCACATCCACCTGTACACCTGCTCCCAAATCCCGTCTAATCAGCTCCTCAGTACAGTTAATACACTCCTATCCCTCAGTCTCATCTCCTTGCCCAATCATCTATTTTTACTCTGCTTTAATGGCCCATCCTTCTTGTTAAGAACCATCAGCAGAGTATATCTTTGCTGTTGCCTAACCTGCCTGCCTGTCTTTCTCTGACTTCATAGGCACTTGTTTCTTGTTGAGGTATACATTTTGGCAGTTTGCAGCATATTTTGGTTCTTCGTGTATTTGGGTGCTTTCAGACTTAGAGTTGTCTTACTTTGGTCCGAATCAGGGACTTATTTTGTCACAAAGTTGCATATTTGTCTAGACTTGGTTCGTGTTTACAAACGGACCAGATCAAATGCCTCGCTTGAGAAAGCTGCTCTTGATTGGTCAGAATTTCCATGCGGGAAAAATCCAGTAAGTAAACAAAAAATTGAGGAGGACTACACTTGCAAGATAAATGTGACACTTTCTAATGTCACAATGGAGGGACAACTACGCAGGTTGATTTTAGCGCTGGTCATCGTGTACTGTATTGCTTGCATAGTTCATTTTAGACAAACCATACAGTTTGAAAACGAGGCGCGGCTCCAACTAGAGAACAATTTTTTGATACATTGGAAGTCAGCAGAAGGAAAGTTTGCAGACTGGAGAGTTGATTTTCTCATCCTGATGAGTAACTTGCAGCCAAACACCACCACCGTCCAAAGCCAACCACAAGAAGCACTATCAAGACTTGCAAATTAGACTGAAGAGCCTAAATTTATCCTAAATTTAGCAGAGCTGACAGAGAGGCAACTGGAAGTCAAACATGAAACAATGTTTGTCCATTAGCTTGTAATATGTAGTGGCTAGAAAAGCTTGCCTGAGTCCAGATCTTTGATTTGCCCACACCACCAAGTTCGAGTTGATTGATTCATCTGGATCGTGACATGAACAGTGTTTGCTCAGTTAACATAAGGGCCCTGGGCAGACTCAATTAGTCAATCAGCGTCACAGATCAAACAAATGCCAGTTGGTGCTCCTCAAAGTTAAGGATTATTCCTGAGTAGGATGGATCTTTCCAAGTTGGATCCTACAGAGGCTAAGCAATGCTCCTTCCTAGCATTTGGTGAACACACATTGGAACAGGCTAGTGAGCACCCAGGAGTGCGTCACTGAAGAGGCTCCACCTTCAATTTTGGAATTGTGGGTAGTTCATGCCTGCTGGGGATACACACATGCATTCTTGAAAATTCTCTGAGGGAAGGACTTGGTCCTCTGTAGAATTTGAAGGATCCTAGACATTGGAACAGTCCTCCGGTGGGATTCGATGATGAAGCCTCCTTGAAATTCAGCCATTTAAGGATTATTTCTTGACTTTGAAAAGCAACAACTCTTGTGCTGTTGTCAAGGAGTAATAGCCTCAATGGTGAGCACTATAGAGAAGATGGACGCTGCTATTGAGGTGGTTCTAAGTTGACATGTCCCCTCAATATTGCCAGATATCGTGGTTTGTTTTACTATGCTACGCTCCACTCTTAAAACCCTGGCAAAACAAGTATCTTGGATTGACTAAGCATCAGTGTGGACATGACTTTAGATTCAGACAGATACCTTGGTCTCTAGCAACTGATTAGGGAAAAATTGAATCTCCCACCCCACGGAAATTAGGTAGGATCGACGCAATGTCAGACTGAAGATGGAAATGAAGTGTAATGAGTAGTGAGGCAATAGCAGAGCAACATCATAGTAAGATGTGCGTGTTTGGCTGTCAGTTGGCAAAAACTTTCTTTAAGCTTTGAAAGAATATAGTTGAGGTTTATTCATTTCACCCTTATCTTCCTCCTGACCTAACAATGCAGGTAAGGGAGGTGTGGGTGAAGGTGAAAATCCAGCGAGGTGCCAAATGCTGCTGTATTCACTGAGCGAGGCCTCCAATATTGGGTGATCCAATCAAATCTTAAAAATGTAATTTACATCACTCAAATCATGATATATCTCACATCACATAAGAAAAGCTAATGATGCTCTAACTGTGAATTTTAAGAAGCATCAATATGACTTTTTGTAGCTTAAGAGGATTGTTAATGTTTATTACTGATCCTTAGTTTGTAAAAAAAATACAAGTGTTTAAACTCCAGTGGGATGTTTTGTCACAGTGCAAGAAAGTGGACTTTAAAAGCCACTAATCTCTCTTCTTCATTGGTATTGATCATTGGTCTTTTTGTGCTGTGGGTCAGTAAAAACCATAGCTTTTATTCCTTTAATTAAAGGGAGCACATTAATTACTCCTAATCACAGTGAGTCCTATAATTACAAATTGACTGTATTGTTGTCACCTCCTCCTTTATCCTCTCTGTGTGGAGGCAACAGAGTGGTGGTTCAATCTTGATTCCATTACTGGACAGTCAATATTTGTTACTTTGCTGGTGGGTGAATCCATTTAACTAAGTAAAAGGGGGTTGATACTGATGAACAAGTATGAGAGAGACGGAGGGATAAACACACAAAGACATGAAGTGAGACTGTGGCCCTCGGGTCCCTCGGCAAGCTGATCCAGCTGCTTCAGCACAGGTCTTAATCCCGACCCCAAGGACAACTCACAGACCTGAGTTGGAGGAACTGAGGCATCTAGAGGGGTTACAGCTGTCTGATATGTATTCAGGTGCTAGACTGGTGAGTGGTTTAAAACCCAAGAGCAGAATTTTAATGCCCAAACTGACCTGCAGCCAACACATCGACTTTGAAACAGGTGTAACGTTCTATTCTTCGGGTCTTAGTCAGCACTCAAGCTGCTGTATTATCCTCTGCTTATTCAAAGCTTTCTCTTGGAGACCAAAACAGAGAGCATTACACTATGGTGCCTGTTAGAGATTAAGGTATGTGTAACCTTTCGAGTATCTGACCTTGAGAAATGACTGCACACTGGCAAGGTTTCAGAAAAGTTTGGCATGTTAGTAATATTTTTATGGGCTTTCAAGGTACATGTGTAAAATATGGCCAGAAATTTGGTTTAAAACATTAAAAAATGAACTACCATTATCACCAGGCTGTGAAGAAGTAACAGTTTTGATGTATGGTGATGCAGTGATATCTACTAAAAGTAGCATGCTAACCAGCTAGACCTGGCCCGTTCTGCTCTGTTATACCTCAGGAGGCGACAGTGAGTCACTGTAGCGTCCAGTCTGACCTCAGTCCAACATGAGTGGACAAAGAGTAAAGTATAGCCCCCAGTTAGTGGCACAGTAAAAACAAAGTCTACTGACCTTTTCACCACCCCAACCACAGAGAGACAGACCAGATTTCCACACAAACAAACAAAACAAGAGTAAACATTGGTATGGCTTTCCACCACCGGCTCTTGGCGAGTTAAGACATAAGGTTTGATGCTGAACTCACAACATTTCTTTCAGACTGGTAGGTAACATCTAACGTTGGCCATTTCACGAGACATATCTTTAATACAACTAATGACATCACAAACGTTACCAAACAACATGATCCGAATTATGTCGATATGGTTTTGATGTGGCTGTTTTCTTTTTGATGCGTTTTTTCTGAGATTTGACAAGGCAAGTTATAACATACACTAAAGTCCATCGCCACATGTGAAGATTATAAGACAGCAGTGTCATTTTGACTGTCTCTCAGAGTTTAAGCAGTTAGGTCAAATTTTGCGTATTCTTGCACTGCTGTTAGTAGTGCTCTTCTTTTTTTTTTTTTTTTTTTTTTCAAATAGCTGATGACTGTAAATTTAGATTGCATGGGCCCAGGATTCGTCCATTGAAATGCTGCCCCCATTTCTTTTGAGCATGTGTAGAATTACACATTGCCCCAGATATCAAAAACAATAATGGAGAACCTATATAATATAACCCATATATATTTGGGTTCATTCCCTTTCAAGATGTATTACAGGCTTAACAAAACTAACTGTCTGCAGTAGGGTTGTGGCGATGGGCGATCAGATCGCCCATCGGCGATAGAAGAGTTGTTTCACGATGTCTTTTTTAAATGACGATGCAATCGCGAGGTGTGGGGGGGAGACAGCGCGTGTGGAGCATGCTCGAGATCGAGGCTGAACGAGGCTGAGTGAGAGGAGACAGAGGGAGGCTGCTTAGTGAGAGAGCGGAGGGTGGGGGGAGGGGGGGAAGATCAATGCCTCCGCCCGCTCGACACAAGCATACTCGAGCGTACTATAAGCGGAGCGGACTCCGCAAGGAATGTCCGCAGTCATTCGGGCTTTCATAGTCGAGCGCACTTCCGCGTTGTAGTTTCCTGTAAAAATGTGAAAAATCCCCGCGATATGAAAAATACATTCCGAGCAGTCACTGGTGCGAGGAGCGGAGTCTGCGCGGTCGTAAAATCTGAGCTTTGCGCGCACAGGGCTTGCGGACGTCCGCTTTGAGTCCGTGCGGACCTCCGCGGAATCTGTTCCGCGTATGTTCCGCCCGAGTATGTTCGGGCCTTAACGCGCATGTCGCGGAGCGGTGAACAAACCAAACAACACAATGTCAGGAGAAATTGAAAAGATATGCCGTCTATGTAAAGTCAACTTGCTAATTAAGGAGCC
>NC_065517.1:15455860-15499601 GCF_006386435.1 Epinephelus moara
TGTCTTTGAGAGATATTATTTTGTAATATAACTGAATTTTCTATCCATACATATAAACTTTAAATATATTAAAATGATAAGGCATCTTTGAGTAAGCTGCGAGTATCATTTAAGTAGGCTATGTCATGGCCGGCCGAATGTCCTCTTTTTTGGAAATCAAAATATGGTCACCCTATGTTAAAGAGTTTTATGAAGCTGCTCAAACGCCAAAGACAGGCTATAAGTGAACGTTTCAGCGGTGACGCGTAATGACACCCCCCCCCCCCCCCCCCCCCGGGCGATGACATCGTTCATCGGCGATTTCACTAGATGGCGATAGGACGATAGGATATGGACAAGATCGCCCAACTCTAGTCTTCAGCCATGCTTTCTGCTCTGTGAATCTGCATGCTTAGACACTGCCAAATGCTGATATGCACACAACAAAAATGTGATGTTTAAGTGATTCTGATGTTTATCTTCTTTTGGCAGAGCCTATTTCTGGATATATCTCAGCTTTATTGCCCAGTTTAAAACATCTGTTAGAAAAGTGACAAAAAGTAAGTATCCTCTATGGAAGAAATAGCTGTAAAACACCTCTCAAAGAGGGGCCTGATTTCACGATTCTATAAAACCATCATGGACGGCTCCCAGATCTCCTCAGAAATGAAGAGACTTGCATGGTGTGAGGACTTAAATTGCAAAATCTCCATCAAGGACTGGCAGACGATCTGCCTGGAAGCTCAAACGCAATCCATAAACGCCCATTTTTAATTACTCCAATATAAGTGGATAATGAGAATATATATGTAACTCCAACCATGTCCCAATACCCCTGACATTGTAATAAATGTGGAATAAAGGGCACACTATTTCATAGCCTATGGGATTGCCCAAATATCCAGGTATTCTGGATAGAGGTTTTGGAAATCCTTTCACAGGTCATAGGTGTTAAGTTGTCTGTATTCCCCAAAGTTTGTATCCTTGGAATTTTTCCCGTAAACTGTAAACTAAGCAAGGCAGATAAGAAAATGACACTCTACTGCTTATTACAAGCAAAACACACCACAGCCAGATTCTGGAAATCCACTATGAGACCAAGTTTACAAACCTGGCTCACTGGACTGTCATATTCTGTTGCCCTAGAAAAACTTACCTTTACAATTAAGGGTAAATATTCTACTTTTAATAAGATATGGGGATGTTTTACGCCATTTTTTTTAGAAGGGGGGAAGGCTGCAGAAATCTACCTGTCTTAATCTCTTGAATGTATAGGTAGCATTTCTGATTATTTATTTTGAACCTTGGAAATGTACTCACTGCACTGCCCTGTCGTAGCAGTAGTAAGATGATGCCTTACTATTAATGTTCTATTTCCTACCTTACTTGTTTTTTGTTGTTGTTTTTGATGTACAATTTGAAGTATATTAAAAAGTCAATAAACACACTTGTTTAAAAAAAAATTAATAAGTTACATTACTTTGATGAAGAAATTAAAGTAGTTACATTATCTATTACATTTTCAACAGGGTAACATTTCCTACACTGATTAAAATTGGTGCTTAATGAAAAACTGGGGATCTCTAAAGTCATTAGAAACCACAAATGTCTGCATCAAATTAAGTGCCAATCCATTAAGCAGATGTCAAGATATTTCACAGGAAAGTAAAAACTACTGGTAGACCTACTGTTAGTGTTATCATGGTCTGCATTTTCGGCTGTATTCGGCATCTGACTTCCGGCAGACGGCGATACAGCCTCTGGGGGTAGAGCCCTGATTTTTTGGCATTCCGGTGGAATTGGGCGGAGGAGGCAAATTTCCGTTTCCGATTTCCTTATATTTATAAGTAAATATGCTGAACCATTGCGATGGATTCAGAGTTTGCAGTGACGCCAATTATGTTCCACCTCGTTAGTTCACTGCACGGACCGTTTAACCTGGCAACAACTGCAGCCGGCTCAAACGTGATTGGTCAATATCACGCGGACTACAAACAGCCTACAACCAGAAACCAGGGCTCTTCCACTCTTCTTCTGGAGGCAAGATCTCTGGGGTTTGCCTACAGACTCTACATTCACTGAATGTAGAGTCTGTATATAGAGACTACATGGTCTGTAACCTGAAAGTCAACAACAAAAAACAAAACAGTTCAACAAATTTAATAATGGTAACCAGCAGAATTACTGAGGAGGAGCAAATAACATTCTCATATAAGTTTAATAGAAGAGTTTGGGAAAAGCCATTAAAGCAGCCACCAAGCAACCATTAATGCCACTGATACCCACCACGCCTTAAATAAACACCTTGAGCTGGTTCCTTTGGGGCAGGAGTATAGATTTTTCAAGGCTAGGTCCCAGTGGTTTAAACAGTCCTATTAAATTTGTTCAGTAAATAACTCAACTTGTACTCTGGCAGTTAGTTTGTGTTCTCTGTGGTTAACCCAAAGACCAGTCCATCTGTAATGACCCATAATTAAATAAACAGATGAATTTACTTGCACACAGAGTGGCTCTTTTTCCATTTTACTTCATAAAAGCCAAAATGGCTCCATATTGTCGCTTTTAAACGAAGCAGTGCCAGTGGTATTGTATCCATCTGTGGTGACACATGCTAACCCACTATCACTGTGTGATATTAATGCCAGTGTAGTGTCCAGTGTTTGCATACTGTAATATTTCACAGGAAACAGTATGCAATTCACATACTGTTAAATAATAAATGGTCCACAGCCTTTTGAATTTAAAATGTTAACTGCATTAATTAATGAATTAATTAATATGAACGCACCTTAGAGTGTCCTGCCAGAATAACAACATCAGGGAAAGGCACAGTGCTCCACTGTGGTGTTTGAACATCCCCAGCAGTGCAGAGCAGCTTCTCTCCTGCACTGTAAACTCCAGGGACAGCCAAGACCCTGAGCAGGCCGGGCACAGGTTTAGGTGAAACACACTGAATCTCATTAATAAAATGGTAGTAAGTCTGTGAGTAAATTTGCACATAAAAACCCTTGGTACTAAAAACCTACACTGGATTCATGAACGCTGCGGAAAACGTGGATTTGATCATTCATAAATTGACAGAGTGCTCCCCCGAGTCAGCAATTAGCATACATCCCGCCCATGAATAGCCAGTGACCACCATATAAGGAGGTGATTATTACTATGGATAGGTGCATCCTGTTGACCTGCGAGTATGGAGCAAACAAAGAAACAGAAAGAAAAACTTTATTTATTATATATAGTTAAACCTTATTTAACTTTAGTTATTTTAGGTGAAATGGAGTTGAACAAAACATTTTATTTTCTTCTATTCATGTTGTCGTGACTATTTCTTTTTAATAATTTTATATTTTAGTTTTTAAATTTGGCCCATGGCATCAACTCTTAATTAAAATTGTGTTGTTTGCCCGACAACTGCATTTGGCCTCTAGTTTCGCAGACCGGGCGAGGCGGAGGCACAGCGCACCTGCGCTTCGCCAACTGGGTGTGGCCAGGCGGATTTTGCAAGTTTGGCACACTGTACGTGCTGGCGCAGCTACTCCTCTCTCCCACCTCCGTTCCTCCTACCTGCGCAAGTCGGAAAGAGAGAGGAGAGAAGGCGTGGAGTGGGTTTTACACAGCCGATTCACATCACACCAATCAAATGAGTCCCTCTCCTCGCCCTTAAATGCGCCGCGTGAAGGCGTAATGAGAGTTTACTCAATTCGCCATGGCAGAAGAGAGCAGCAGCGTCAGGCGGCCAAACTNGCAGCGTCAGACGGCCAAACTTCTCCCAGGAGGAAACTGATGTTTTGGTCCGGGAGGTCCAAGATAGTTGCATTGAATTGTGGTTTTGTGGGTATTTATTGCTGCCTGTGAGGTTTTGGTGACGTGTGCGCACTGTCCGCCGGTCAGCCAAACTTCCACTACACCAGGCTGCGCTAGTAGACAGTAGACCTGGTTTCAGTTGGCGAGCTTTTAGCGCACCTTCGGCGAAGCCTTTTGGCACGAAACTGTCACTGCGCTAAGCTGGATCTGTCGACACCTCCCCCTGCTGCGCCGCCACACCCATCTCAGCGCACCTCGGTCTGCCAAACTACCAAACTGAGCGCGCCTCGGGTTGCGCTGCTCGAAACTCCTGCCCCTCCCTCTTCACCGTTCCTTGTGGCAGCTGCACGCAAATAATGCGCCCTGCAGAGCGGCATCATGTCTCCCTCATCTGCTGTCATGAACAGGCAGGTAACGATAGTGTTTGCCCTAAGCTTCTGCATTCTTTGTCTCTGTTGTGAAACTAAACCACTATTAAAATATCTTAATACAGGCAATCTAATGTAGGCAACAAGTAAGATAGTCTGACGTAAAACTACACCATCTCCGTCCAACTTTCTGCCAAATTCAAGTTCACTAGCTGCCTATTGTGAGCAGAGACAGACGCTGAATTCCTTTCCCACGTCCACCAGTCTTTTTAAACCAAAACTCAATCTGAAATAATGTTTACGTCTCCCATGTCGTGTAACATGCAGTTTGGGACTGCGCTGCGTAAAGAGGGCAGAGGAGGAGAGGAGGAGCGCGCTGGTTCATTTTAATTATTTAGAGAACAGCATCTTCCAGTTTTGTATTGAGCTGATTTAAATAACTCATTCACATTTTAAGAACCATGATCTGAAGCTTAAATGTGCTAAATGCTAACTAATTTAACTAAATGAGTTTTATTTCTAATCTCTCGTCATGTTTAACGTACACGTTTCAAAGTCATCTGCGTATTGTGAACACAACAGAGCAGAGCAAAATTTATGTGCAGTATCTTATTTACACAAGCACTACGAGCAGTCAGAAGCAGGTGTAGATTTTGTTAGTACCTACGAAAAGATTGGAGCTACTAACATATCAATGAATGCCCAGATTCATGTAAATTTCCTTCTGATAACAGTTTACACACAAATTTCTTGTGCTAACGTTTCGTGAATAAGACCCACTGAGTGTACAGTTATTTCCTTAATCCCAGAGTTGTTTTAATGTTTAATGCTGCAGCATGTGTTGGTCAGCCGGTCTTGTTTGGTAATGTTACTGCTGATGGCTGCTCCTCTCCGTTAATGTTCATCTCTGGGTGGTAGCACAGAAAGTATTTACAATATACTTTACGTTCGTCTTGCAAATGTAATTATCTAGACGTTAAATTAAACATGCTTGCAGATGCTGCTTTTTGTGAAGAGGAATAACAAGTTAACTCTAGTGTGTCCGCACTCTAAACTGATAGAGGATCACCAGAGTCGATAGGATTCATCCCCTGGGGACCATGAATGTCTGAACAAACTCCATCCATCCAATATTTCAGTCTGTGGATGGGCTGACACTGCAACCCTGCTGCTAGCATGGCTACAAAAATGACTTTTTATGTGGTTTACTTGGATATTTTTTACATTTTGTACATTACTTCATATTAATATCCACATGCCCTGAGCAGAGCAGGTACAACACGTCACCGTCTGCATGCAGGCAAGAGAAAGTGAGCAAGAGCCTGAGAGATACGATAAGTAAGACAAAAGATGCAAATCAATAAGCTGTCAATTGCTCCGTGCACACTCGCTGCTTCTATTTGTAGCTTTTCGGTAGCGGGATGTCGGGGAGCTAAATTAGGTTATGTGAGTGTGTTTGTGTAGCGGGGATTTGTAACAACTTTATTACTCCCTGGATGTGGCTGTGTGCGAACAGATAACGCCAGACAATCTGCGCGTACCTCCCATCCACCCGAACACACATAAAACACACACACACACACACACACACACACACACACACAAATCATCCCTCTAATGCCTCCACTCTGGATAATTGAGTTTTCTTTCCCTGCACTGCTGACAGAAATATAAACACCCCAGCACCATAAAAGCCCTCCGTAAAGCTTTTAACACTTTATTCCGCTGCTTATTAACTAAGACTGTGGCGGGAGAAAGAAGAGTGTTTGACAGAAAACGGGTGGTCAATCGTGTGGTTATACTGAGGGAGTGTGCAGCGGCTGGTGTGTGTGTTTGCATCAGAAGATGAAACAAGTGGAGGAGGAGGAGAAAGAGATAACAGGGAGGAGAATGTTTGTCACAGCAGTCAGTTTGGTTTACAGGAAAATAATGAAGACTGCCGATTTCATAAGTGCTGTGTGACTCAGAGGTGATCTTCTTTCTCCACACAGGCACACACACACACTCGTCCTCGTACACATTTGTACCCGAGGAGTTGCCAAAAACACATCATAAGGACACCGCTTCCTGACCTCCATTCTGCCTAAAGCATTAATACAATTACAGCGTCCAAGTTGAAAAAGGGATTTGGGATTGTGATGTATAGCTGATCCAAATCGACCTTGACTGTGAAATGGAAGGATTAGTGTTGAAGAACATTTTCTTGGCACCTTGAGGAGTGTGTATGTTGGTTTGTGCATGCATATTTTGACATTATAAAGGGGAAACACAGAGCTGTCAGCATAGCTACTTGATATATAAGCTGTCTGCTGTCAGTGAGTGTGAGTAATGATGGTGATGACTCACTGACAGTCTAACCTTGACTCTGACAAAGCTCTATTGGATAAAAATGTCATGGATGGCTTCTCCTGGGGAGCTTCTCTAACTGGCACTGGGAGATGACATAAATGCTGCAGCTCAGAGATCAAGCATACATTGTTTGCATGTAATTACAGGATAATCATTTAGTTTTGAAGAGCGCATTTTCGAACAAACTTAGGAACTTCGTGGTTTGGGAATTCAGGGTGCTCAAAGTGCAGGTTTTCTGGTTTTACTTTATGGTCTTACATTTTTACAGCCATTATACTACATCTAAATTAATGTGAGAGTGATATGTTGAGGTAAATAATCCACACTGATGGACTAAGGGAGGCTTTTTAAAGGGGGACCTGTTGTGCTTTTCCTTATTTCTGTAATGTTACAAAGCCAAAGTTTCAAATAATGAAGTAAATGCACGTAAATGAATCCCTGTGAGCAAAAACCTCAGGCTTCAGACCGTTCTGAACACTTTGTTTGCAATGTTTTTTACTACGTTGGCTACATACTAATGTGAGCAAGGAATCAGGGTGTCTACAGATACAACCAAGTTAAATTTAAGACTTTTTAAGACCTTTTTAATAGCACCTTATATGAAATTTAAGACCAAATCTGTAATGGAAATACACATCAGGCTGGAGACATTTTCATGGTAATGTGACCCAAAATATTTAAGACCCATTTAATCAGAATTTAACACAATTTAAGAGTTTTTAAGGCCTGAGAAAACTTAATTTACAGATGGTTGTGACAGAGACATGTGCTTCTTTTTCTTGAGAGGCCACTATGTTTGAATAGTTTGAATAGTAAATGTTGTATTTGTTGCATTTAAATGTGTTTTTATTGGCTGCTACAGTGGCTAGGTCTCTCTTGTAAAAGAGATTTCAATCTCCATGGGACTTCCTGGTTATATAAATAAATAAATAAATATGACATCTTTAGACTTCTCAAGGACCTGTGGACACCCTGGGAATGTATTTCTTTATATGGTCATCTGCTCCAGGCACATTACTGCAACTGTTTACATTACATTGCCTACACTGCTACTTGTAGCTACATGCTAATATCAGGGAAACATGCAATCTTGGTTGCTGATGTTGTTAATTTCTTCCAGATTTTGGATCATGGTCCTGATGGAACATGTCATGTTTAGAAGCTTTTATTGGTGATTTTTCACAGTAGAGAGTGAAGCTATACTACGTCACATTAATTCCCTCAGCTTCAGTGATGTTGCAGAGACGTCAAGAGTGCAGATACCAAACCTGGAAACACTGACTAATCAGAGCAGACTGGGCTTTTTTGGGAGAGGGGCTGAAAGAAACAGGTGCTAAAGCAGAGTGTTTCAGACAGAGGATGCACACAGGTGTTCCAACACAGACAGTATGAGGAAGATACAGTGCTGTTTGACCATCAAAGCATGTAAACATGTTCTAGTAAAAACCCAAAATACAAGTATGAGCCTGAAAATGAGGATAATAGGTCCTCTTTCATAATCCAGGATAAATGTTGCTGTTGTTATACATCAGCTCACTGTGCTGATTTAGACTTTGAGGTAAGCATGCAGTCGCTGTCCATGGTGCTGATTTTGGATCTAAATGCTCAGTCTCGCCTGCAGTATTTCTGTTTGGCTGTATCACATATAGTGATTTCTGACTGAACTTTTACTGGACACTGCCAGAAATATTGGCAAATAGGAGCATGACTTTTTGACAGGAGCAACACAATAGGTGAGGCTGATTAATATTACCTTATTGCATTTGTATGCCAGCCAATATATTGAGCAATAAAATGCTGGATTTTAATTTTTTTAGATTCATAAATATCATGATCGGTCTCGGCTTAATCCAGTTTGATTTGGGCTCTATTTCTGAGCACTGGTGGTGCTATGCAGTGGGTTTTTATGTCATGCTCTACTAAGACATGCATGGGTGCACTCACAAGCATGAAATAAGTATTTATGTCAACTGTTTCATGCTGTTACAGTGATTGACAGCTGGTAGCAGTAACACACCAAGAAACCAGCCATGTAAAAGACTAGGAAGAAGAGGACTGCTAGCTAGGAACCATGGATGCAGCTTTCAAAATATTCAAAATGTCTTTACATGAAAACTCTACAGGGTATGGTGTCATTTTGAAAGTCTTTGGATTAAACTGTGGATAAATGTACACATGTGTACGTGTGCATGTTGGCCACCACCTACCTTCAGGTCCCTCTGCCTGGCGTGCTCCATGTCCTGCATGGAGCAGCAGTGGACCTCCTGCAGACGCTGCTGTCGCCTCTGGTGCTCCGTCTGCAGCTCGTCCAGCTGCATCCTCAGGTGCTCCCTCTCCTGGCTGAACTGGTGCTGCAGCTGCTGCAGCGACGACTGCGACTGGGACAGCTGCATCTCCAGACTCTGCTTCAACAGGGAGATCTGGAGAGGAGCGGACGAAATAATAAATGTTAGAGAGGGCAGTTGAACGAGCTGCTGCTTCCACACCTTTGCATACATAAACTAAAAGCACATATAAGGACATCTTTAGAGAACAGCATCTTTTTGTAGCAGAAGAACAGAGAAGGGCAAAGAGGGGGTGGCAATCAGGCAATTAGGCTTAAACAAAGGTTGCAATATTAAAATGTTTGTAATTCTTTAAAGCCTGGAGCAATAAAGTTTCTTACTTTTGTAAATAAATAGTTTGCAGTTTACTGCAGTTAATAATAAAGTCTGGCTAATGGTGCAGGGCAATGGATGTAGCACTGGAATCATTGTGGGGAGAAAGCAGCATGATTCACCAAATTAGTCTGTCTAGACAACTTAAGATAATGAGTCTTTGGGCAAATGTAGAGATAATAATGCAGTACAACCTTGTACAACCTGCTTGGGCAATGCTTTATTTAATTGTGGTCATGCCAATGAAGCTAATTTGATAAAGAAGCTGAATAGAAAACTTAAGATTATTAAGGATTGCATCTATTATTTGGACGAGCTTTGCTGTGCTACTAAAAGGTCAGCCAGCTGCTGTGCGTAGAGCCCACTTGTCCTCTCATGTCTACAAACAGCAACTCTCGTCGGCAGGATGCAAAGTTACAGACAACCTTGTCTGCTTTACCAACTGTTGAAGTTCCTTTGGAGCAAACTGACAGGTGAGACCAGCTGGACCCTAAATAATTCATATTTTACACTTTGAAACTTAGTTGGAATAAATAACTTCATCACCTTTGGGATCAACTTGCAGATCATGATGAGTGGGATTACTACGCACAACAAAGACAGATTCTCAGTGAACCAAAAAGAGCAGCAGCTGCAGCTCAGCCTCGGTAACTGCGTCCTAAATTTGGAAATTATATTATGACTAAGACATGAGTCATGCACTGTGTCACAAGGTTGGAAAGCTTCATTAACACAAACATATGCTTATATATGCTGTATTCTGTTTACCTGCTGATACAACTGAGTTACTGATCTGTAAAATGTTTTAGGTGTGGAGGGTGACAACTATTACACAGCTGACACCTGAGAATCATGTGAAAGAGGTAACCATCCTAGGCCCAATCCCATTTCTTATTTTTGCCCCTACCCCTCATTTCTGAGTGACCCTTTGACCCTCAGAACAGATTAATGGGGTAGCGATTCAAATCTTCTCCTATGAAATTGGACAACTCTTGAAGACCCCGATTTGTCATCAGTAGCTTTTCATGGTGTTAACGCAAACAGACACGACTATGGCAATCATTGATGAAGATTTTTAAGTCTTCCAGGTCATGGTAATCTTAAGTGCTATATTGTAGGCAACTGGACCTTGCTTGACTTTCTTGAAGATGTTTCACCTCTTAACCAAGAAGCTTCTTCAGTTCGAATGGACTGATGCAGAGTCGCAGGCTTTTAACTCTGTGTGGGTGTGATTGCACAAAATGGAGGGGTAAGGGCTTAATGTAGGGGCAAAATTGATGTGGACAACTATAGGTTCTTTCAGTAAATGTCTTAAACCTGTGTTAACTGTTTGTTTTCTACCTGGAGGCAGCACAACACACTGTAAGCATAATGCATTATAAAGCTGATATAATGAACATGCTAATAAACCGGGTGCCTATTCACACATCCTGCAGATATGCAACATTAGCATTCATTAATTATAATAAATAAATATTCAATCAGCTCCTGAGGGAAATATCACGCTCTTACACTGCTAAATGCTTCTATATGTTTGCCTGCTCATTGTTAAACGTCTGTCATTTGGTGAAGGTATATGTTCGTCTGAGCTCTTCTGCTTAAAACAGCTGCCTTACACTGGGAGCGACTCCAGCGGATAGAGATACAGAAAACACATATTTGCTCAGTGTTGGTAATGATTGCAAAGAAGATGATTACAGTGTTATAGAGAAATATAAAGACACCAAATGTTCAACATACTCAGTTTCTGTACCCCTACGTGCACCTTTGAGGGTAGAATGGAGAAGTGTCTCCCGTCTTACCTCTCCCCTTTTGCTGTTGTAGGGAGAGGTAAGCAACATTGCTCTTGTAATAATTTCCATGTTTTAGCTTTTAAGCTATGTTTTTAAGTTCATTTTATGTCACATACTTTGTGTAGGGTTGATATGGTTGTAATTGATGAAGGATTTTTTTTTATCTCTTGTTGTCAGTTATGTTTTCTGTGTTTTACTGTGCTGAATTGAATGTAACATGGCACCCTTTGCTGTTGTGTTCCATGGGAGAGGGGCTTGAGTTTATATGGTTGAATTTGACGGAGGAATTTGTTTTCACCGCTTGCTGTCAGAGTTGTAAGGAATAAATGGAAATTGCCTCCAAAGATATCCACAGTCTGGGCCTCTTTATATCAACACAATGCAGACAACACTAGAGTCCACCGGTTACATTTGGTAAAAAAAAAAAAGATCAATGCTTTTCATCACCGTCTGAACAGCCCCACTTCATCCCTGTGTGTACCTACAGCTAACACAGTGCCGGCTAACTTAACTAAATAACAAAGTACCACGCCTAGAAACAAAAATATATGACTGGTTGACACTTTACGGCATCATTGGAGCACTGAAATAAGTTGAGGCCAGCTCAACTTTGATTTGTAGCACATCATGTGAAAACGACTTGTAGCCTGTTACTGTGTCATTTGTAGTGTGAACACAGCGTAAGAGACATGAGCACAGAACAGACTGTAATTGTGTATAAGTGCATGTCTAGTGAGGGTACAGTGACAAACTAATTAGGAATTCCCCCTGACCTTATCTTCTTTATTGTCCAGAGTCTCCCAACGGGCACATGAAGACTTATGGGTGATGGCATTTAAGTAAGAATGAGGTTGGGTGCCTGTGTCTGTGCTGCCTCTATGAACAGATCCCAAATAAGACAAGTCGATGTGTAATGTTTGTATATGATTGCATGTGGAAATTTAAAAAACACGCTGCTACTGGAAACAGCACGGTTTAGAACAGTAAAAAATAACCAAAAACGGTAAAGTCGAGGGCTGGAAAACCAAAACAATGAGCTGAAAGATGCTGAATGCTCTAGAGCCAAGGGGAATTAAAGAGTCGTGATAATGTCACTATGAGCAACACCTTTGACATCACTATTCATTAGTGTGGCTTTAACTAACCTCTGACTCATATGCAGGTATTGTGACATACCCTCCTTCCTTTCAAAATCCTAGCTAGAAGTGCTGATTTCAAGTATTGCTAACTGCGCACACATTGGAGCCCTACTCCCACTGCTGATACACACATTTGCAACTGTACTTTTTGAACAAACACACTGTGGAGCATCTTGAGTGTGAGCAAAAGTCAAAACATATTCTGTAAAAGTTCTATCTGCCCACGCATCACTGGCGCAGACATCACAATCTGTTAAAATACAAACAGTAAGAAAACAGTCTGTTCCTTCACTTCATTTCCAAACAGCTTCTTCTCTGTCGGTGTGTATCTATTAAGAGGTGGACTGCTGCTCTGATTTGACATCAGAGTAAATAAATATGGTTCCGCTGATTGCGCGGCGTGAAGCGGACACATTAATCACTGGATGGGAGCTGATGGACAGCATGACGGCAACCGGCGGCTGATGCGCACGGCATGCAAAAAGGAACATTAATAAAGCCACTGACACTGTGTCTGTGTGTACGATGACCACAGGAGAGCTTAGGCACGCTACATTAATATTACCGGACGGTCGTTAGCAGCAGCTGCCCGCTGTGGTGCATTCACTGCAGCGTCAAATAACGAGCATGTGAGTGAGTTTGTCCACCAGTGCGAGGGAGAAATAAGTCAGTCTGGCGTAGACAGGAGGTCTTATACAGGGGGCAAGATGAGCTTTGAAGGGATACAGTTGCTCTTATTGCCTTTCTCATTCTCTCTCTGTATTGATTTTCTTACTACTGGTATAATTACAGCAATTCAGCTACAAGCTGCAGGCATCTGGTATTTGTAACGTGAAGATTAAAACTATCTTTTACCAGGAAATGAGGGTACCTCTACTTCTCTACAGTGATGGAAAGTGCATTTACTTAAGTACTGTACTAAAGTACAATTTTACTGTACTTGTTTCTATTTTATGCTACTTTATGTTTCTACTCCACTGTGATGTATTTTTATAGGTTACTGTAAGTTTCGCAGCAGTATACACTCACCAGCCACTTTATTAGGTACACCTGATCAGCCAATCACGTGGCCACTACTCAATGGATTTAGGCATGTAGACATGGTCCAGACGACTTGCTGAAGTTCAAACTGAGCATCAGAATGGGGAAGAAAGGTGATTTAAGTGACCTTGAATGTGGCATGGTTGTTGGTGCCAGACAGGCTGATGTACTGGGATTTTCACACACAACCATCTCTAGGGTTTACAGAGGATGGTCCCAAAAAGAGAAAATATCCAGTGAGCGGCAGTTCTGTGCCTTGTTGATGCCAGAGGTCAGAGGAGAATGGCCAGACTGGTTCAAGATGATAGAAAGGCAACAGTAACTCAAATAACCACTCGTGTCAACCAAGGTATGCAGAAGACCTGAATGACTTGAATAACAGGTAAACAGTAAACTTCATTATGTTTTTGAAAACATACTTATACTATATACGTATATTTGATCAGCACAGCAAAACTCTCTGCCCATTTCTGCTGTAACACCATTAGCCAATATCTTTTGTCAATCACACCTTGATGCGGGGCAGATAGTGGCTGCAAATGATGTGCAATTCATGTTGCTATCAGCAGCCGCAATTTGTTCTTTATGAATTAGCCTGTGAGTATTTTTACACTGTGGCATTGCTACTTTTATTGGAGTAAAAGATCTCAGTACTTCCTCCACCACTGCTTATCCTCTAAACCAGGACTAGTGATCATCCCCCTTTGCATCTTCATTTTGGATTTTAAGTTTTGATTTTGCTCATTTTATCTCATTTTACTTTCAGATTTTTGTAAAACCTCTAACTATTAAGGGCATACAACACCAAAAACACTTAATCAGGGTGTAATTTAATTCCAGAGAAAGGCCAGGCAGGAGGCTGCTCCACACATATGCCTACAGAAACCATTGGTAGCACTTGTACCTGTTCCAGCAGGTCCTCCACTTTCCTCTGCCAGCTCTCTCTGGCGTTGCTCATTTCCTGCTCCTTGGTTTGTGCCAGCTGATTCAGCGCTGAGGCCTTGTCCTCCTCGTGGTCCTCTCTCAGCTCCTCACGTAGCTTCTTACACTCCTGCCTACAACACGACAACACACAATATTTGTGTTTATGTTTCAGGTATGTGGCCAATGCTGTGACTGAGTGTGATTCACCAAACGTGCACCAAACCAACATCAGTGCTACATGTAACTGTGCATTGCAAACTTTCTAAAAAGCCACAAGCAAAGGAAGCAAAGGTCAGTGCCTTTATACTTGAATATACAATATAATAAAAAGCAATGTATCACAAAAAATCATGTATGAGTGAAGTGTTTGGAAAAGACAGGCGGTAACCACAGACGAAAGCAGCAGACAACATTTTGCCGGCTGTAAAAATAAATCTGAAGGAGTGAGGTTTTTGTGTTTATTAGAACGTCCTCCTGAACTGAAACCATCTGATGCCTGGAGGAAAAGACATCTAAATCTAACAGAGTGTGCTACTCTTTATAGTCAACAGGCTAAACTTCCAAAATTTTTTGTTTCTTTTGTTGCTTGTTTCTTTCATGCACCTTTTGCACTCTTGTTGTTGTTGCTGACATTGTTGTTTTTATTGACATGACTTTTTATTGCGATTCACAAACACAATATCTGCTGAAAGAAGAGGCTCAAACAAACAGCCCAAACTTTGCAACGAAGGCAAAGGTGCTTCACAGAGCTCAATATTCACTTCAAGGGAACAATAAATGGTCCTTTATCAGATCTCAACACTGCATCTATTGAGCGACCATCACTCTTTAACACTGCTGCTAACAGCTTTTTGCATGGCTGTGTGTGTGTGTGTGTGTGTGTGTGTGTGTGTGTGTGTGTGTGTGTGCTGTCAATGTAATAGCTGTGTGGGAGTTGAAATGGCAACTGTTAAATGAAGTATCGAGGCAAGAGCGTTTTTTGTCACTTTGAGAGCCAGAAAGTGTCAGACTGAAGGCGGGCTCGCGCTCACACACACACACACACACACACACACACACACACAGAGCAGTGCAGTCACACACCAGACGGTCACGTTCATCATGCAGCACGTGTCATCATTCATGTCCTCGTTCTGTACAAAGCACACAGTCACACACGTTGATGCACGTATGCGCTTTCTTTCACACTAACACACACACACAAAGGCCTTGGGCTCCAAAACGCTCCGGTCTTCCTAATAAGTGTTGTTCTATAGCATTTGCTGGGCAGGAGGAGAGATGAGGGCCGACACAGAGAGGTAAAGGAAAGAAGGAGAAGATGAAGGAACTGTCAAAGATGGAGGACACATCCTGATAAAATGTGGGATAATTGGCTGGATTCTACGAGATATAAGGCAAACGTGCTCATCTAAGGTCCGTATTCGTGTGTGTGAGTATGCATATGGTCTGTGTGCTCTCAGTGAGTCGTCTTTCTAATTATGTGATTGTGTATATAACTAGAGCCAATCACTGATGGACACAGCAACACAGCCTCTGGCCCAATGCATCCTTACAAACCCATTGCCATCAGAACTCTTCTGCTAACGGCTAATGACAACAACATCTTCTTTCAATGCGCTTAATGGATAAATAATCATAGAAGACATTCATGTTGGATTTATTAGCTTGATAAAGTCCCTGCTCCTAAAAGGGACAAATGGCACAGGAGGGTTCACTGGAAAGCTACAAACGGTGATGATGTGGAGGCAATTTAAAGTTTCGAGACTGCAGTGGTCTGGAGATATTCTAAAAATAGGACATATACATACTTTGACGACTTCAGTGGGCTTAAAGTTTATTAACACATTTTGTGGTATCTAATCGGTGCTCAGCCTCACTCACTTGCCGATATCCGATGCAGCATTTTAGGTAGTGTCAGAGGCATTTCCGATACTGGTATTGGTAACGGAACAACTCTGCTTCAAATACCGCCAACTTCCCTGTTGTAACTCTTCTGTCCTTTTAAGGGACAGGTATCACAGCTCTAATAAATCTTTATAGACAAATCACCTGAGTCTTTCAAATATAAAGTTAACAACTAGACACTGGATTTACAAGAGGACATCTCAGAAGAGGAATGGTCTGAGGCATGCCTGAAGGCTCAAACACAAACTATTACCATGGCTTAGGTTGCTACAATACAACTGAATTTTAAGAACATATCACAAAACTACACAACTTTAATCCCAATATGGCACATGACACATGCTTCAAATGTAACAGTACTAAAGAAACACTCTTTCACTGCTTGTGGGAATGTGATGTGGTCAAATGTATTTGGAAAGAGGTTCTTGACATGATTAACCAGATAACAAAACTCTAATTCCCGTGTTGGCCAAAGTTGTGCATCTTGGGTATTTATTCAAGCAATTTGTTACTAGGAAAACTGGCTGTGTACTTATAGACCTGTGTCTCTTATAAGCCAAAAGAGCAATAGCTATATGATGCAAAGATGTGAACAAACTAAGTATGAATCCATATATTATGGATTCATCGACATGTGTTACTATGGAAAAAACTGACATATATTACTAAAGGAAAGCTGGTAGTAGTTGCTGATATAAAACACTGATAATGATCCATAAAACCAAAGTGTTAGGGTGGGGCAACTGGAAGAAGATTAGAAAATGTAGTAGCCAGTGTGATCTTCAAGATTACTGTAACATCTGTTTTTTCCCCTCTGTTTTAATTAAGTTTTCTTATTTGCATGCCTTGTCATTTAATGGTATACCATATTGGCTGGCAAAGGAGATAAAAGCACACCATTGCAACTGGGCTGGACAGACACAAAAAAGGTTCACAGGCTGAGATCAATGGAAAAAATGTAAATTTATTTAGAACATCCACGCACAAAAAGAAAGGTGCTCAAAGAGCAAAAGACTGCAAATGTTTCATTCCTTGACTTTCATCAGATGAAAGTGCTACAGGATTACAATGTTTGCTGCTATTTTTACTCACTTTTTTAAAAACATTTTTTTAATCATTTTTTGAACTTTAGGCACCCTTCTTTTTGTGCATGGATGTTCTAAATAGATTGACGTTTTTTGCATTGATCTCGGCCTGTGAACCTTTTTTGTTGCTGTCCAGCCCAGTTGCAATGGTGTGTGGGTATCTCCTCTGCCTTCCTTTCTTGCTTGTCCATAGTACCAACGCACCCAAGATAAACTTTTTTGTTGCCCTGAGTTGACCGGTTTCACAGCAGCCCTATGACTACTTTATTTCTATGTAATATCTGTTCGATTGAGAGTCCACGATAAATAAATAAATAAAAAAAAACTCTCAACACTATCATTTAAAAATAACCATGTCCATCTGACCTACTCTTTGTAACCAATATACAATACAGTTTTGAGAAGTTGCAGTCAGGGCTGCTGCATGTGTGGTTTATCACTACAGGTCTTTTTATTTCAGTGTTTGTCAGTGAGTATTTTGTCAATGTGGCCAAACATCTCCAGTAAGTCGACTTCGTGCTTAGAATTCTTGTCGAATTACTATTTCCAAGGTCAATAACGAAAGTTTAAACCTAACATTTCCCTGATATTTCTGAATATGAACATTTTCACAGCAAAACATTTTAACAAAGAAACATAATCAGACCAAGGACTTGTACTGTTAACTTTTAGCCTTCTTATTACCTTCATTCATTCTCAACAGCAGCAGCAGCAGCTGTGGCTGTGTGAAAGAATGACCAGGAAATTAAGTATTTGTGGTGCAACTTTAAAAGAGACATATCCTGTACTTTCCTGTTAATTTGGGTTCAAAGTTACATTGCTCCAATAAAAGCTTTTCACAAAAACACTAAGATGTGATAAGAGCTACTCTATGTGGTAATGAAGGTAATTAAATATTAGCTGTCCTTCTGATATTTACCTTGTCAATGTCAAATCACAGCCGGAGGTACAGAGTTTAGACACATTCCCAAATATCAGTGTACACAGAACGTGCAGGAGGCTTTTTGTACAAACTCTGCTCTCTGCTGGGTGATACTACTGAGGGAGGTTGGATCACCAAAGTCATTATTTCTCATCTTCGGGGGACCATGAGTGTCTTTATGGTATTTCTTGGCAATCTACTGAATAGTTGTTGAGGCATTTCAGTTTAGTAAACCGACCCGCAGTCTTTGCCATCCCTAGATCAGACCCACTTATCAGTACACACTGGCTTAAGAGGCAAAAGATTCAAGACCCTAACATGCTCCACAAGATCTTGTGTATGACCAGGACAACCTAGCATCATACTGTCTGCGCTTTAGTCTGCTGATCCGCTCAACCTCCTCTGTTCATTTGGTAATCCGCAGAGCTCTTTCCATGATTATGCTATCACAGAGAAACCGTCTGTTTCCACTGTGAAATAGGGATTAAAGCCAGCCTCCTTAATTCAGACGGCTCACTAACCACTGTGTACTCACCCCAACTCACCAAATGAATAGATGTTCTCCTGAGAATAAAGAGCTGTGCGCCGAAAGACAAAGCAAGGTGAGTGAAAGCTAATGAAGAGGAGATGCAGAGGAGGGGAAGAGTGACACATAGACACGCGCTCGGTACAAGCACGCTGGAACGCTGTTATTTCTACCGCATGTGGACCTCTGCTTTCAAGATCCAATCTTATTATGACTCTGAGATTTATTAGAGGTTTAACTGAATTGGCCACAGTCAGTTTGTCAGCAGAGCAGACAGAAAATTAGAACAGGCATTCCCTAATCTGTCTCTGATGCAGCCATTTTTCGTCATTAATGTCACACTGTCACTGTCAGTGTCTTTGTGTTTGGTTGTTGTCATGTTTTATTCAAGACACTTTCAAACCATAAAAACAATACTCAGTGGCTGAATACGTTTTCAGATCCTTTAGTTCAGTAAAAGTACTAATACCAAAATACAGCACTACATGTAAAGGACCGTCCACACCAAGAATGATATCTATAACGGTAACTATAACTACATCATTTCAAAAATGGTTTTGATTCAAGCGGATGGTGTAGTTCACACCACAACTAGTGGTGAACAATATCATTTGAATCACCTTCGGAGTGATTTCATAAACAACAGAAACACTAATAGCCAATCAAAATCCATCCTAATTTGCGCTTTACGGAAAATTATTGTTCATCAATGTGGATGCTCACATTATCGTTACAGTAATTGTTCTTGGCGGATGGCTCTTAAAAGTCCTGCAACCAAAGCCTTACTTAAGTATGTGAGTATCGTCACTAACGTACATGAAGTCATCAAAGTAAAAGTATCCATTGTGCAGTAAAACATTCCCTGTCCAGCCTGCTCAAACTGAAAAAATGGCCATATAGGTCAGATGTGCAAACAGCTTGTTATAACCCATATGTTAATTGTAAGATGGCCCCCTCTAGTGGTTGAAGCAATTATGACAGGAGCAGAGGAAGAAGTGACTTAAGGTAGCATAAAAAAGGGACAAAATTTACATAATGTTGTTGTGTAATGTTGGTCCCTATAGGGTGGGCGAGCAGGCGGTGGATCGGTCAAACAAACACAGGACTTTCACCCAGAAGACTGGTATTCATGTCCCGAAGTCAACTTTTACTTGCTTTAGTAACAGATAGCCTAGTATGCTAGTATGTGTAGCATAATACGTTAATGAGGTATGTGAAGTGTCTTATGTTAAGTGGCATGTCATATGTCACCTATGCCACGTAAGTCACGCTTAGTTAGAAAAGTACTATCTAAATCCAAATCATGATGTTTGTCCTAAACTGTACTACATAGTTTTGTTGCCTAAACTTAACCAAGTAGTTCTGGAGTGGAACTGCAACCGTTTAGTATTGTTATGGACTAGTTTAAAACTGTGACCTTTAGAGCGGCAACACAAACCGCAGTTCCAACAAAAACTTTTGGTATAGTAGCTTTAGAACAAAAAGTAACCCCTTTGGACGTGTACCTAGACCGTAGATCCATTTACCGTTTCCACCGCATACAGTTCTCTTAAATGTAGGTGCGGTTGTTGCTCCGTCCAGCTTTCGTTGTATTTGATGCAGAGGGAAGTCTGCACCTTATTTATCGTCCAAAGAACAGGGCTAGCACGCCGACATTTTTAGAGTGTCTCTCGATTGGATATTTAAAAGAGCGGGTTTGTGTGCAGAATTCTTGTTGAGCAAGAGCAGGGGTGTAGAGTTGCCAATTTCTCTCCAAGTGAGGCAACAGAATATATGCAGTTCACATAATCCAGTAGAAATTCATGTACATTTTTTAAACGCTCAAAGATCCAATCATCACTAAAGAATACGTCATGCAAGAGAGACAATAACAACAAATGGAACAGTTTAAGTTGTCATAGCGAATTTAGGTGTGTTGATAGATTCACATCATCAACTCATGCACTGAGTAACATTACAAGTAAACACTGTACCTCAAAAGTTGCCGGTAGCAGTCGGCAAAGTGAATGAAATTATTTTTTCTCAGTCTACAGCTGCTGCTAGAGGCAGCAAAAACATCCATTCATTTCTAGCGGTTAACTAATGTACGAAAAACTTGCCGTAGTATGAGGAGTGGTTGACTCCTCTAAATACAGGAGGAGACATAAATGATCTGAATAGCTATAGGCCTATCTCCAAACTATCATGTCTTTTTCGTCTGCAAATGCTATTTTAAGTCCCTGCCAGTCTGGGTTCAGATCCGGCCATAGCGCCATTACAGCAGCAACTGTGGTTGTAAATAATATAGTTTCAGCCCTTGATCGTAGGAGACACTGTGCAGCAGGGAAGTTTGATCTTGATAGACATTGCTGCAACTTATTTGTCTTAATGGACTTTTTTCAACACTTTATTGCAATGACTATTATATACCTGCATCCTTCTAGCCCATTGAATATGAAATCAGGACATTGCTGTAAATGAGCTAAATGCTTAGTCAGTTTTCCCTGAACAAACAATGGTTTGATTGACTGTGGTTACAAAACCAGCCACAACTCACGGCTGAGCAAGAGTAACAATTCTCTATTGACCAATCAACGGACTACAGTGTTTCTAACTCGGTACCCCAACAGAGGGATGAAGAATAATGGGGACAGTTCTATCGGTATGATCCACAACTTACTACAATGGAAACAGAAAATTCGCTGTTCTAATGTGCACCATACTGACCTGAACTGAACCGGACTACTTGGTGGAAACGGGGCTAAATGTCATTCTGGGACGAGTCATAAAAGTCTTTTAGTAAGTCTGAGGAAGTCGACCTATTCCGTCAATCAAGTATGAGAGAGCCTAAGCCTTGTCAGTGTTTTGCTATTATATCTGATGTTTTGGGTTAGTATTACTGCTGCATTAGTGTAGGTTGCATTTTACTGCTGTTAACTCCTTCAAATACAGTTGGGTAGTTTAATTTACAACAATCCATCACATTCTACAAGAACATCATAAGTTTGTGGTGTCTAAAAAGTCAACCTTTAATGATGTCAGAAAAACCAAGACAGTTTTAAGAGTTCATTTAGCTTAAGAAGTAGGAGAACAATCTCAACACATAAAGGAACACTTCCTCCCTCAGTTTATCACAAACACTCAAAGTCAACACATCTGGAGATACACGGTTTTCACTGGACAGGAAGTAACTAGTAACTAAAGCTGTCAGACAAATGTAGTGGAGTATAAATAATATAATATTTGTCTCTGAAATGTGGTGAAGAAGTATGAAGTTGCATAAAATTAAAGTTCTCCAAGTACCTTGACTTAGTACTCAAGTACGGTACTTGAGTAAATATACATTCCACCACTGAACATATTCGATATTCTTGGCCTGTCTGGAAGCCGCCTCCCTACTGATTAAAAACAGTATATTAAGTATACAGCAGGTGCAATCAGCTAAATTTACATGATTAGTGAAGTATGTCTCTCGCAGGGAGAAGTTTGTGTTTGGGTGAAGAAAAAACATTCATACTTCTAGGGAGTTATATAAAAAGAAAGCAACTGTCTGGAGAGAGGCCGCTGACAGATTTAGGTTGTGATGATTCCCGAGATAGGAAGAGAAGGATGCTGAAGGTTCCTGCCTTCTGGTACTATAACATCAGTTCTTTCATAATTTGATGTAAGACTTGACTTTTATTGGCCCTCTGTTTTTGTTGTGCTTTTCCCTCTCCTTAAACTTTGAAAGGAGAGGATCATGAGGGCCAATATGAGTCATCAAAAACATTTAGGTACATTTTTAGGATCCTGATCTGCGGCTTGGTTGAGACGGAAGCTTGTTTAAGATTATGGTAATGTTAGCGTTTATAGGTTTAGTCAGACTGAAATATTGCTCTGAGGTGCTGCGATAGATCTCTGACGTTAACTAAATTGTAATTGCCTTTTTTTCCCTGTATAATTTAACAGGTGAATAGGTTAATTTGTGACCTGATTTATACAAAGAGATCTGACTTGATGATGTCGGTGTTATGAGATGCAATTGGCTTCACTCAGACAGCGAGAGCACAAAGGAGAACAAAGGATGAGACTGGAGTGATACAAGAAGTGGAGCGGAGTAATGAAAAATATTGTGGCGAGGCACAAAGACATCCACGGGCTCAGATAGAGAGGAAATGCTAAAAATATCAAACAATATCAAGTGTGACCTTTACAAAGAGCTGGGGTATTAACAGATTAAACAACCTTGCAGGTTGAGACGAGACTACAGCAGACACAAAGAAATCACCAGGTATATGGAGCAGCACGTGATGAGAGGAAGCAGCCTATTAATTAGATTTTTTTGATCCATAAACAAGAACAAAAAGGCAAAAATCTACTAATGACATATTGCCCCATATATGCCATAGCGGCCATGCCATAATTATACATAACTTAAAGCCATATTTAATGTAAACTGGTGAGTTGAATAAAAATGAACACCTGTACAGTTGTCATTTACCTCTGCTATGAAGTTGGGCATTCAACATAGGGGTCAATGGGGATTGGCTCACTCTTGGAGCCAGCCTCAACTGGCCATTTAAGGAACTGCATTTTTTGTCAATTCTGCGTTTGGCAGCCCCAAAGTTTGCCACTTGTTTCAAATTAGTTGGCAACAAGTTTTAAGAGAGACTGAACGAGTAACAAATATTAAAAAAGTAGTAACCACTGAATAATTTTCACTGGCCTCCATGCTGCTTTCTACTGTTTACTTACCCTAATTTTTAGCAGGTTTTCCTGCATTTAAAAAAAACAAAAACAAAACATAACTGCACTAATTTTGGTGGCGAAAAGGTACACTGTGATGAAAGTCAGGGGTTACATCCAGCATACAGTACTTGCATCTGGTTCTAATTAGTAGGGCTGCCTCCGACTAAGAATGGTTTGAGTTGAAGGTGTGAGAAAGAATAGTATCATTAACATTGTTAACACTGTGCTACATTACAGAGAAATACAAAACCGTACTAATGAACCTTCATTAATATAGGCCTATATTTTATCTACAAGTGCACGTCACACACTGAGCGAGCCGCCTGTTAATGACGCTGTGGGCAAAGCAGTAATGATTGTGCTAAGTGGCTAATGGGCATATAGCTACTGACATGTTTCAGATGATACGTCATGTTTGTAGTTGACCAATGAAGATGAGTTTACATATCACCTTGGGTTCGTCCTTCACCTTCTCAAAATGATCCCACACTTTGGATTTCCTGCCCGACATGTTATTAACTAGCCTGTGGAATAACCGCAGGTACCAGCCCTATACATTAACATGACTCCTGACTGCTGAGTGTGGCCTCTTCCCCATGAAATCTTGCCAACTAACGACCTTTGTGGGGCATCCCTACTAATTAATTTGGCATTATCTGTCCAGGGTTTGAGATCATGGATTACTGGGTTTACCAGACACAGGCTCAGGGTCCCTGGGGGTCTGAAAGTCCCTAAAGACAGAGTCTTTGAGGTGACTGACAACATTGATTTAAAGAGTCAAAGAGCTCAGTCAAAAGTGGGGATAGTTTTTTTTTCTCCTGAACCCTATTAAAGGCTTTTAATATTGAGTATCTAGACTATTTCAAAGTCAGATGTGACTGCTAATCTTTAAATTAGTTTTTTAACTTGCATAAGTTTTTAGGTTCATACTTTGACTACAGCAGGTTTACATTAAAATGACTAAACCACCAGGGGCTCTGCTATACAAGAATATAACCTGTATCACAGGTGTCCTTCTGAGAATATTTCTTATGGTGCCCAATAGTTAACTGTATATATAATGTTTGATTTGCTGCGGCAGGAAGTTTAGGACAAGAGGAGAGGTCCTGTCTTTATCTCCAGTGTGGACAAACACCGACATTTAGGTGAAGCTTCCAACAACAGGGGCACTTTACACAGAGTTAACCTGCAAAACTACTGCAGACAGTACACTGCTAATGTTCACGTGTCTGTACCCCGGGTGTCAACTGTCTCATGTTCTGTTCATGTTTGAGATGTTGTCTGATTTCTACCGTCGCCCCAGTAAAACAGACATGACCAGAGTTTCCTTTGTGGCGCTGACAGCATTAAAAATAGCTTTTAAAGAAAAATCTATTGCAAATTCTCTTTGCAGAAAAAAGTGTCCCAATTACTCTGGATAATCCAAAAACCTCACTGGGAACAGCTTTCACTGGAACTACTTTCCACTGAAATTATAGTCCTCATAAAAACAGTTGACAATGTGTTCTGTGGATTAACCGGGGTAACTGGGACACTGTTTCTGCAAAACCAAAACAGGGTCCTTTTTTTTATTTGGATGAACCAAACCTGGCTCAGTCTTTAACAGTTGAAGCAATATATGTGGCATAAACATGCCCCAAAGTTCACCAGTCACCTGAATGAATGACTGTTATACTATATGCATGTCCACTCATTCACCTGTGATTTTAGGCAGTAACTTCATATCACTTCTTAATGATTATAGATGCGATCTAACAGAACCCAGGCACTCAGCGCCATTAAGAGTCACTTTAGCATAAAAAAGATAAAATAAATGGAAAAGCTTTAAGTGTTTTTTTGACCACCAAGACACTATTTAATGCTGAGATAAAGTCTAATAGAGCCATTTAGAGGCTGCTGACATCACTATGTGAAGAGTACATCAGTTCACACCTCAAAACAGTCAATTTCATTCTTGGAGGTTTTTGAATAATAACGCTTCGAAAGGTCTGTGGACGTTAACAGAGACTTTGAGCTGGGGGCTTTAACACTGGATCGAGCTGAGGAGTTGCAGAGCCCTCCAAGGATAATGCTCTGTCACGGTCAATATTGTGAGCTGAATGACCTGTGTATGTGTGTGTTCTAGTAAGTGTGAGAAACGAAAATAGGGAAACAGAAAGACTTCAATTTCCCATCCAGTCTTAATTTCATGGTCTCTCTTTGTTAAAAGACAATATGGAGACAGTGAGTGTTACTCTATCTTTGCCTCTCAGATACACTCACATGCACGCACGCACGCACGCACGCACGCACGCACACACACACACACACCTACCTGAGTGTTTCAGTCCATTTGAGCTCCAGCTCCAGAGCCATCTTGTCCATCTTAAGTTTCTCCTCTTCTTTGGTGGTGATGAGTTTGGCTTCATGATGACGCTTCTGGGTCTCCAACTCTCCCTGAGAAACAGACAGACAGACGGTCGGTCAAACTCAGAGGGACTGACAGACAGACACATAGATAGACCTTGGTTGGTGAGCCATCATAGTTTAAATGCTGCTCAGAGGTTTTTTCCGCCCTGACAAGAATCCATTTCTTTAGGCAACTCTGAAAACTTTTGGGATTTTCTGTAGCGTGAAAAAAGGTTAAAGCCTTTGCAATAACATGGCTGACAGCTCACACAAAATGTTGCTATTGGCAGTGTCAATCCAAAACGCTGATGACATGGAAGTCCTTCAAAAACCCACTCTGGTAAAACCCAAAGTCTACGTTGTTGAACTGAAATGATTCAAAGATTGAGGAGTTGATAAACAAAAATAAATTTGATAAATATAAAAAGTGATTAGTTGTCATTAATAAGACAAAAAAGCCATATTATAAAGAATATGCTGCTTTGCTGTAAATGGAATATTTTGGATTTTGGATTGTTTGTAAACCTAAACAAGAAATTCTTATTCTTATTTTAATAAAATATCATTATCACTTAATTAATTTGAGGGTCAAGCTATACTGTGAAAAATCCAGCTGATCCCACAAGATACAGTATGAGTTGTTGTATGGTGTGTTTTTGTGTATTTGCACCTCCATCTTTGGACAAATTTGAGTTTTACACGTCAAAAGTGAGGACATTGTTGGGAACAGTTTGAGAGTTAACACCTGGTTAGTTTTGATGAAGTTTAAGTTAAAGATAAACTTTGGCATTGTGACATCTTGGACTCTATTTTCCAGTGTTTCTGTGTCTAAGTGACAAATGGCGACAACCATTTTTGAGAATGGTCCAGTACTGAGAGAGATCGCTGCAGCCGGAGCAGTAAAACAGGCTGCAATATAGTCCCAACAAGCAATTGTGCGCCATTAATTTAAGTGCTTGTTTTTGCCTCTGACAGGCTAAGATTGATTTATAAGTGTCTTACAACATTACAGAAAAAAATTCTACAGAGAAATTCAATGTTTTTCCTTACCTTTCACTAATTCGATCTGATTGTTAGTATGTATAACCATGTCTCGCTCAATGGAGGAAAGAAAATTTTACTTCCATTTGTCGTATTATATTTGGTGGTATGGCTCTTTTCTGGGGCCTCTCTGCCTTTCCTAGGCCTGAAGCAGAGAGAGCAATCCTCTCTGCCCTTCCATGTGCCTACATGTAAAGCCTGAGAGCAGCAGCAAAGACCTCCCAGGAACAGAACAGAGCAGCATCAATGACAAACAGAAAGGACATTGATAAGTCAGACACAGCATGAAAAGGAGGAGCTGGGGTGGAGATGGGTTGCAGAGCAGCTTGCAGAGGAAGCAGCAACAGTAGGCAGACCAGCGCAGTTTAAATAGGGCACCCTGAATGATATTTGCCAATTGGTTGCATAGAAAGTAATCACGTGATCTATCAGCTGACTCCCTTCCATCAATCAGCTGCTCCATCAGTTGATTCGGCTGTTTGAGATCAGCTGATGTAGCTGGGATGTGAGCTGAGCTTGACATCGTGTCCTGCCTGAACTAACGCTGTGCTCAATTTTTTTGTATATTATATTTATTCTCAAAAACACAAAGAATACAGTCCTACACTGGACACATAATTTTCCATGCTATGTTGTCAGACACTTCTAATAACAATCTGACCCTGTCAGTGGCAAAAACAAACACTTTTAGTGGACATGAACTAACAGTGCACAATTGCCCATAGGAGTTACAGCGCAGCCTGTTTTGGTCTCTCAAAAACTGGCCCTTTTTCAAAAAATGTTGACTCCATTAGTCACTTAGACATAAACAACATGGAAAAATAGGGTCCAGGTTGAAAAAAACCATTCAGGTTTGATGTTAGGCATGTTGTTATGATGGTTGAGGTCAGGTATAGGTGCTACAGAATGCACTTTATCAATGAGTCTCCTCACAAGCACAGAATAAACAAATGTGCATGTGTTTGTTTGTTTGTTTGTGCTGACCTGCAGTGCAGTCAGCAGGTTGCTGGTCTCTCTCAGTCGGGCCCTGGTAGCGTCCAGCTCCTCCAGCAGTTTGTCCTGCGCCTCCTTCAGGGTGGAGATCTGTCCCTCTGCTGTTCCGATGTCTTGCTCCCCCTGCCGCACCTCCTCCTGCAGCCGGACCACCTGCGGGGAGAAGAGACCGACAGACAGAGGGAGAGTTAGAGAGAATAAACTATATTCGCAGGCTCTGTTGCACTTGAGGCTGTATCTCAGTGTGGCAGCAACCTTGAAACTACATCAGCATTTTATGCTCAGCGAGGTGGAATTTCCATCAAAAATGCATTCAATAACCATTTCTGTTTCAGATTTCTAAATGAGCCCGGCCTATATACTTTTTGCCAACGTGGCAACATAGTTTTGCAATGCATCAGATATTAATTTGCCCCGACATTAAAAGCATGGCTCAACTTAGGAGAGCACAAACAGCAGCAAACACAGCGTGTAGAAAAACAGGAAAACAATGTTTTCAAAGAGGAGGGACTGGATTAAACAAACCTTTGTGAGATAAAGAATGGAGGTTCCTTGTCCCTGACATTCTTTTAAAATTCCAACAGTTTCAATACTCATGCACCAAAATTGAATATAATTTGGCCAAAATCAACCAACAGTATGGAAAGAATGTGTCACCCACAAAATTACCACTTGTATATCAATTAGTCATGCCATGTCTCCTTGAATTCATGAATAACGTACTGATTTATTGATTGATTGGGGACCACGTTTATCCATCCATCCATTTTCATCTGCTTATCCAGGGCCGGGTCACAGAGGCAGCAGACCAAGCAAAGCACCCCAGACATCCCTCTCTCTAGCAACACTTTCCAGCTCCTCCTGGGGACCCGAGGTGTTCCCAGGACAGATGAGATATGTAATCCCTCCAGCATGTCCTGGGTCCACCCCTCCCACCCTGGAACACCTCTAACAGGAGGCGCCCAGGAGGCATCCTAGTCAAATGCCTGAAACACCTCAACTGACCCCTTTCGATGTGAAAGAGCAGCAGCTCTACTCCAGTCTCCTTCCAGATGTCTGAGCTCCTTACCCTATCTCTAAGGCTGAGCCCAGCCTCCCTACAGACGAAACTCATTTCGGCTGCTTGTATCGGCGGTCTCATTCTTTCGGTCACTACCCAGAACTCATGACAATAGGGCCATGTTTAACAGCTGCAAAATTATATCAAAACATCTGTTTACGAACTTTCACACAACTCGTGCAGTATCATCCAAGTCTCAATTATTTAGTTGTATGCTCAGTACTTCCCAAACACTTGCATTTTCCCATTCAATGACTCAGTATTGGAGATAAGTTTTACTTTCAGTTCAGATTTAAACAAAATGCATGTGTTTGGGAAGTACTGGGCATACGTCTTGAGGAGACTAGGATTATACTACATGAGTTGTGTGAAAGATTGTGAAGGGATGTTTCGATATAGTTTTGCTGCTGTTAAGCATGGTCCCCAATTAGCAAAAAATCAACATGTCTGCCATTTACCATGGAGGCATGCGAGCAAATCAACATTTTCTTCACAGATTCAAGGTGACAAGGCACGACTAGCTGATTTACATGGTCATTTTGTGGGTGAGGAATTCCTTTAAATAATGAATGAATAAGCAGCCAGCAACTGTATTTCGGAAAGCTGCATCCAAAAGCTAATGTCTACATAAGGTACCAAAGAGCATGAACAGGGGCATATATCTTTACATTCTGCTGATTGAAGCAGTTAAACAGTTGGCTTCATTCTAAATCACTTTTAATAATACCTTATAACTCTCTATGTTCAGCTACAGTCAGTGTCTAGTTAAAAAATAATAACATATAATGAGAAAGCTATAAGCCATTTAGGTTTGGGATGTTAAACAGCTGTAACTCATGGGCTACGTTTGGGTTTATACAGTTTATTGTCCACATAGGTCAATTTAATGTGTCTTATAAGAACACACATATAAATGGGAGCTGCACATTTGGAAGCTGCCCTCGTTTCATTTTTTTAGCTGTAAATATGAACAGAAAATACTGTTTACTTCATCTTTCAAATGGTAAATACTGTTTATCATTTATTTATTATTCAGGTCACACATGGTATTAAGGATTCAGACTCCAGGTTTTTCAATTTTTGGAGGTGACATTACCAACCAAGAGGTTAAGAGCAGTGAATGAGGAATTCATTATGAACAACACAAACAAAGCTTTCAATGATAAAACAAGATCTTTGCCAACAGATTGGTAAAGTTTTAAATTCAACTTTTAAGTCTACATGAACGAGGACTTCTAACAGAGTTTTTCAAAAATGGAAATATAAACATCCACAAATTCAATAACAACTAAACAAACTAAACAGTGCTAAAAAAATCATTTAATGTGATTGAAAACATCACCATTAGTAAATCAACCTTGGATTGTTTTAAAAAAAATAGCAGTTTTTGATGTTAAGTTAGTACAACAGTTATATTTCTGAGTGTATAATTGATAAGGAAGCCCCGAAAGACTATTAAAATGTTTTTAAACGTATAATTGTTTGTAAGTTATTTCAAAGCTATTACTGATCTGACATTGATGCACAATAAGTACAAATGTTAAGTTGTAGATTTCCTACCTCCTCATTGGCTGCAGTGAGTTTAGAGGTCAGCTCCTGACTCAGCTCGTCCAGCTGCTGCCTGAGAATTGTCTTCTGCTCCTCCAGTGAGAGGCGCTCCCTCTCAAACTGCTGCTCCAGCTCCTGTGGAAACCACCAGAAACACACATCTGTCAAAAACATGTGAGCTATAAACGCAAATAAGCATCAACAAAGTACTTAAAGGGAACCTACTAAGATTTTCTTCATTTTTTGTCATATATATAGTGTTACATTGTCAGATGTTCATACTCAACGTGACCAAAGATTTAAATAATGAGTAAAACATATGTAAAAACAATCCCTGTGAGCAACAACCTCAGGTTTCAGAGTGCTCTGAATACCAACGTTTTTTCTACTTCAAACACAAATTGACGTCAGCTTGTGACTGGTTTCATTATATGGTCATCTACTCCAGGCATGTTACTGTAAGCATTAACATGATTTAGCCTACACTGGTACATGTAGCTACATGCTAATGTCAGGAAAACCTGTAATCTTGATTGCTGATGTTGTTAATTTCTCCCCAATTTTGGATTATATTTCTGCTGGAACATGTCTGGTTGTGTTTAGAAGCTTTTATAGGTGACCTTTTTTTTTTTACAGGAGAAAATGCTGTCATTCCCCGGCTGCAAGTACACTGCTACATGTAGCTACATGCTGTCATCAGGGAAACATGAAATCTTCATTGTTGATGTTGTTCATTTATCCCCAGGTTTGGATTGTATTCCTGCTGGAACATGGTTGTGTTTAAAAGCTTTTATTGGTGATTTTTTACAGGAGAAAGTGCCGCTTTATGCGGGCATTCGCCAGCTGCAAGTACACTGCTACATGTAGCTACATGCTAACATCAGGGAAACATGTAATCTTGATTGCTGATGTTCATCTCTCCCCAATTTCGGATCACATTCCTGCTGGAACATGTCCGGTTATGTTTAAATGTTTTTAATGGTGATTTTCCATGATAGAAAGTGAGGCAAGTCTCCGTCATTCCTGGCTTTAACGATGCAGCAGAGATGCCAACAGAGGACCTGGAAATGCTGCCCAATTAAGGCAGATTGGGGGTTTTTCGGGAGGGGGGCTAAGACGGGCACTAAAACAGAGCATCTAAAAAAAAACAAAAAAACAATGTATATAGCTGTGTTCCAGCACAGATAGTATGAGGAAATATGTCGAAGTAGAACCCCAAAATACATGTATGAACCTGAAAACGAGCATTATAGGTCGAGTGGAAAATTCTCTGTGCCTAGATGAATAATTCACAAGCAGGTGAAACAGCTCATGTCCCTGATTGGTAAGGTTGTGCATGTCTTATTGGAAGCTAAGTAACATGTCATTAGTATTCATGGTGTTTTACATCTCTGAAGACTCTCAGACATGCCACTAGCATGGCTAAAAACAGGAAGTGGATGTATCGGAGGTTAACGCTGACACACTAAAAAGATTTATTTCCAGACAGTTACTGAAAAACGGCAAAAATCAGCTCTGACAAACACAACTTCAAATCCTTCGTTTATGTGCAGTATTTCCTCAGCTGTGGTGCAGATCCAGAACTTGCCTCCCTCACTCCTCTTTGTTTGACATTACAGTCACTGCATTCATCTGTGCAAAATTCTAAAAATACTTCAAACTATTTCATTGTCCTTGACGGAGAAGAGAGAGAAAGAGCTCTCGCATTGTTACAATAATAAAGCTTATTATGTCTGCTGATTAATGGGGAACGATTTCTGTTATAGCATGCAATGGTTGCTGCTTTCCAAGGACAATTAGAGCTGAGGGAAATTGCTGTAATGTCAAATGAAATTTGCCACCATTATTCATTACACAGAAGGATGGACTTTGTAATGCTGTAAAAAAAAACATTCAGTGTATTGACTGCTGTGACACAGTTCCATGAAAATGAATGGAACTTCACGGAAATTCATCTGAATGGAAGAAAGAGTGAAAAATCACAGTAATTCATGTGAAATGCTTAATAACATCTTGTATTTCACCAGCCACAGAATGGAGGAAGTTTCTATGTTGGCAGGGTAATAACTGTGAGAGGAGAGTGGCGACTGACACAAATATGCATCTGTAAAACAATCTGGTGCAAAGAATCACAGATTGGCCTCAAAACAATACAGAGTTTGCAAATGTCAATCTGCTCAAACGCTCACACGTCAGTCCGCTCCTGTTTTACCTACCAACCGGCTCCCCTTGGTTGCATGCAATAGTTTCACACCCTTATGCAACCCTAAAAAAACCAGGGATGGGGCCGATACCTGCCCACCTCCAGGCTATGATGAAATCCCAAGCTGCATCAAGATCTGTCCGATCTGCTGTTCGCCTGAAGCCTTCTTCTCCCACAGGTCCTCACAAAGGCTTTCCTTGAGACTGCTCCTTGCTTGTGAAGCCAATGGTGAGATGGGTTTCAGGCAAAAATCAGGATAAATGACTTCAAACTTTGTTCTATTTCTACATGTTGCGTAGTCTCCTCTAGGGATAATTACAATGCTTTATTTTACCTGTGTGCTAACCCTTTGCTAGTGTCGATGCATTCCTTACAGTCTCTGGATTGATCCATTGATCTGGGCGACCTATTGATTCAGTAATCAACAATCCAAAATCTGCCATGCATACTGAAATAGATTTATTTTGAAACACCCAAGGCACGTCGGTGTTATTGTCAAACAGTAGCGTCAGGCAGACAATGGTAAGCAGCCAAGAAAAAGAAAATAAGGATATTTATTCCTCTCTTGGGAAGAAATATGGGGAAATATTTTGGAGAAAAAGACTGGTCAACATAAAAACCAAATGCCATGCAAACAATGTTGTTACAGGTTGGACCTGGCACCTCACTCCATTAAGTCATTGCTCTCTCTACAGCAATATTACTGTAGCTGCTCTGTTTCAACAATGTTGAAACAAACACGTGCATGGCGGCTGAAATTCATCTGTCTTGTTTTGTCGGGAGATGCAGTGACTTAAACAGTAAGTAAAAGTATAAATAATACATGTAATTTGTTGGGTCTGCTAACAGCTAAGCTAATTTATGCATTGTAAAAGTGCTGAATCAAAAAAAAAAGCAAAAAACGACTGTTTTGTCTACGAACCTTAACAGTTATTATTGAGCTGAATTTTATGCTTTTGCAAAATATTCTTGTTGTTCAGCCATGCTTTATGTGTTGGTGGAGTCAATCTGAAGTAAACTTTTCTGCACTTAACCAGTTACAATTATTAACAATTATCTTTGTGGTTTTTTTGTTTTGTTTTGTTTTGTTTTTTTGTTGTTTAAGGCCAATAGCAAAAGAGAAATGAGTGGCTATATCCAACTGTGTTAAATGGACATATGATATAATCTCATCTTGATCACAGCACCTGGATTAAATAGATTTTGTGTTGTGGCAGACTTTGTGATATTGGCAAATATTGTAACATTAAGTATTGTGTATGGAGTTGAAACTAGTGATTTAAACCCCCAGTACCTTTAAGCTTCTATCCACCAGCTGACTGTAAGTCCAGTGTTTACTCTCCTTTCACCTCTGTCTCTTTAGCTTGCTAAATGCTAGTTGCTTATGTTGCTTGTCTGCTGTTTGGTGCTGGGCAAGTAGCATCCTGCTGGATTATCAGAATTTTGTTGTTGTTGTTGTTGTTGTTGAAAACAGCTGTTACTGGAAACAGCTCTAATCTAAGGCTAATTTATGCCATGTAAAATGCCATAGGCTTTTGCTAATAATGTTAGCATGTTGTATTTGTTGCGCCTGTGTTTAGTATAAGACAGTGTTGTTTTGTCTGTGAACCTTGTGAGCTGTAACAGAGCTGAATTTTGTAATGTTACCTTTGGTAAATGTTGCTGTTGTCTATCGCGTCATAAGAGAAGAGGAAAAGTCCACTAGCCGCTAGGCTAATTTATACAATATAAAATGCTAAAGGCTTATGCTAAAAACATTAGCATGTTGTATTTGTAGGGAAAATGTGCTTTGTCTGTGAATGCTGCGAGTTATAGTGAAGCTGATTTGTGTACTTGTGTTTGAAATTGTCTCTATTAAGCCATGTTTAATGTGTGTTTTGAATCACCTAAACTTTACAGCACTTCACAGAAACCCCGCTGCCGACTAGTGTTTTGGAGGTGTAACTGCAGAGTGACACTGACACACCACCTCACAATGGCATAGGCTCTGCATATAGCTGATGCACAAGTATAAATCCAGCTTAATGAGTGCAGAGAGACTCAACCAAAACTGTGAAATAGTGGGCCATAAAACCAAAACAATGAGCTGAAGGATGCTGCGATGCTTCATAGAGCTAATGGGAACTGTAGAGCTGTGTGGCCATCTGTGTGGGTTTGTCTCTACAGGCATCCCCTTCCATTTACACTTAGTCATTTGATCCATTGTTAATATAAAAATATTTATTAGTGCAGTTTTAAACACTTTGTCCTGCACTTTTATCAGTATATAAAGTACTTTAAATAAGTTGGGAAGTATGACAGAGCTATTTAAATGAAAAGCTGTACTTTAGATTTAGTGGAAACTAGACAAGCCAATCATTTTTGTTACGGTCAGCTAATGACAGGGATAATATTGCTACCAAATGTCTTCATCATAAATACTGAGGTACAGCAGCTTAAATTCCTCTGCCATCTTTCACAAGATTTCCTGCTAGTGTTCATTCTGGAAGACAGAGAAGGTGACCTTGCAGGTAAAGTTCTTAACTATAGTGAGACCCTGACACTGTTTTACTGCAGCTGTACTTCATTTCAATGCACCACATCAAGATAACCCAAAATCCTAACCATGAAATATAATCATTCAATCACAAAATGGATCAATGAATACATCATATTTTTCTCAATATGTGAAAAACTGATTTTGTAGAAATCTTTATTGATATGCAAGGTGAGTCCGTCTGATGAAATCGAGGACATGATAGATGGAATCTTCCGGCCGTTGGTCGATTTAGACACAGACAGAGTCAGATGGGGAGGAATCTAATATGACACATCAGGATTCCTGTCATACCTTGCCGCTCGATATAGAGGGGCGAGACCAAGGTACTGCAGACCTGTTCATTTAAATTCCAAACCTGGCCTTCTCACAGACAACTCTCATTATAATTTAAAGCGATAAAAGAATAGAGGTGATGAAAGAAAAGATGATTAACTAGACGTGATGAAACTTGGATCAGACAAAAGAATCAAATGATGAGAAATGGAGGGATGAAGAGGCATTTCTCTTCATCTGTCTGCCCCCATGATTTTGCAGAAAAGTTTAAAAATAGAGCAGCGGTGAGCAAATGAGGAGCGAATGAATGCTGCCTCCTCCCTGTCGCTCGTTCAATCTGGACATTTCTGCACCAGCACCAGCAGGATAATCATGACCAGGAGTGAACAATGGAAAATTATATCAGTGGGAGGGAATGTGAGGCCATGAAAATCACACAGGGCCAGAGAGCCTGCATATGGAATGCATATCTAATAACTAAGGAAATGCATAACGCTCTTCTCTTAATGTAGCTGTCAGCTCTGATCGGGTCTACTGTGGAATATCATTTAAAACACGTCCTCATTATGCAACTTTGATGCAAGAGAATATTTGATCACTTGCTTCCACATGGCCGTGTGTGACTGGAATAAAAGACCCTGTGGAGATTAGGCATCATCACGAGGCTATTTCAGGCTGGTGGAGCTGCATGCCTCGGCTGCAGTCAAATTAGCAGTTTGGAACAGCTAGACCTAAGGCTCATTAAACGAGTCCCAGGGCCCGGTTTGTAATCCTCCGGGGGCAATTTCACTGTCTCACACCAGATACAAAAGCTGTCATGATACTGGAAATTTGGGTATTCGGTACTATTTGAACACCGAGCACAAGAGGGAACAAGAGTATGATTTGTGCCAAGCTGCAGTCAGATTGGTTTATTTGCTTGTTTAAATTGGTGTGAGCGGTTTCGTTGAAGCCAGTGAGGTCAGTGGAAGTAGACCCTTAAATTAAACTTTATATGTTGTGAGGGTGAAGTCATTAATATCCACCATCAATCCCATATCATCTTGTATAGATATCTGAAAGATGTTGCAGCGGTTAGCATTGTCGCCTCACAACAAGAGGGTTCCTGGTTCGAACCCAGGGTGGAGGGTTTGAACCCTGAGGAGCATGTGTCAGTGTGGGTTTTCTCCAGGTACTCCAGCTTCCTCCCACAGTCCAAAGACATGCAGGTTAATTGGTGACTCTAACGTCTCTGTACAGTAGGTGTGAATGTGAGTGTGAATGGGTCTGTCTCTATATGTTAGCCCTACGATAGTCTGGTGACCTGTCCAGGGCGTACCCCCCTCCCTTTAAATAGCAGGAAAATACAGCGCCATTCTGACTTTAGAACAGGTTTTTGTTGGTCAATGGCGCAGTCGCTTTCTGCTGCCTCAACTTAGCAATATGCCAATAATGCACCTGACGACATCTCATTTTAAGACCTGCATGCCACTTATACAATGTGGGTGCTGGTCGTGAAAATGACATGTGTGTTGGTCTGAAACTAGCAATGACAATAGGGCTCACAGTGCTAGTCAAGATGTAGCAAAGTCTTTATCTTGGATCTAACGAGCTTTTTGGTATATTAGTTGTATGTTATAGTGTGTATATGGCATAGAATATCAAGAGGTGATGGACTACTCTGAAATGTAACTTTTGGATCATCAGGGCAAAATTCATTTAACATTTGCCTTGTCTCCTTGATTTGTGAATACATTGGCTTGAATCAGAAGAAAGTTGGATTGATTGGAACACAAATCACTGCCATGGACTGATATTAAGATGGAAGACACGTCTCCACTTCCTGCCAAAATATCCATGGGCACTGCCATCTTGTGCTGGTGACATCATTTGGAGCCAGAGTCAGCACAGTAGTGATCAGGTATGGAGCCGCTGTAACTTCAGCCCCTTTTACACTGCCAGATTTCCCGCGAATGTTGGGCCGTTTTGCTGGCAAGCTGCGAAGGTTTAGACACACAGAGTTGATCCGAGGTGCCCAATTTTCCGCCTCGTAGGGTAGACATATTGGCGGAACCCTTTTAGTTTAAACAGACCGAGGCGGCCTTCCGCAATGGGAGGGGCTGTTGGAGACTTGTGGGANGAATTGCCGAAGGACTGCTCAGCCGTGGCTTCCCTCCCACGTCACTGTTTACATCACCACTGAGCTACACGTTGTGTTACTTGCTCACGCCCCCCATTGCCCCGAAAAAGGCGCATTCTGTATAAACAAAAGTAGGTAGGTGGCATTTTGCTGCACTCCCCGATTTTGTTTTTATACTGCCAATGCTGAAAAAAGACTGATTGGGCTTTCCTGCAAATTTGCACAACTCTTATCTAAAAAGGGCTTTGGTCCACCTGCCAAACTCAATCGCGTGTCAATCACAGCTGTTATCACGCCCTCTTTTTACAGCATCAAATAACTAATTAAAACCAAACTCATCAGGAAGATCTCTGACTTTTTATTTTGGCTCATATCTCTTCCGCTAATAAAGAGAAGGCAGGATTTTGACCTACACTGCAGCCAGCCACCAGGAAGCAGCCAGGGAGCAATCAAGATGTTTTGGCTTCAATTTTGGGGAGCTGTCATGTCGTCCATCTTTCTATACAGTCTATGAGTAACGAAATAAAAAATAACAATAATCCAGCACTAAAGTACAACAAACCGAACCCCAGCCTTAAAAATGACCACAGAGTTGAACCAACACCTCTCTGACACTGTGCCAAAACGGCAGATTATGTTACTGGAACATGAACTACAATGTAAAATTGTCCCTATTGTGGTATCTCCAGAGGCAGCCGTGTGCATTTTCAGGATTTGTCTCTTTTTGAAATTTAGATTTCTAGGTTGTCTGGTTCATGTCACAAAAAAGGTTAAAATGTTCAAGATCACAGGAATATTAATAACACGAATTATCTGTTTTCTTTGAAGTACCTTCAAGAGAAATTCACAATAGCTCACACACCAGCTTTTGCTGAGGAAGGAGATAAAAAAAAACTCTCTGCTTCCCAAAGAAACTCTCATGTTCCTCCCAAGGAGTAAAAATATATTCCATAGAATATGCAGTAGACAAGCAGCGTAAAAGCGCCATCTAAGAAGTGGGTGTACACTGTATGTATGAGCTTAAACCCTGTTAGGGTCGCCACACACTGTGCTAAGTAAGTAGCAGTGAAATATTTATGCTGCAAGTTTTAGACACACACACACACACACACACACACACACACACACGTACCAGTTGGCTGCAAGACTCACATCCCTCAGCCAAAGCTCACATCAATCTCTTTCACTGTCCCATCATTTTGTCCTAATTTTGATTACTTTACTCACTTTATACTCTCCACTTGCAGTTTTATGTGCAGTAAATGTCATCAACGAACAAGCACCACCATGAATTTAAATCTAAGGGTCCTGCACTCTTTTCAGTGGCAAAACTCCTACACCTTTTCAAAACTTTAATTCCCTGATTTTGGTGCTTAACATAATTAAGTCACATAGTCATTTTGCCTTTAATAGCATTGATATAAAAGCCTAAGTCATCATTTAAAGTAAGAAATATCAGAATATATAAAGTATAAAGTTTAATTTCTGGCCCTTTTTTTAATCAAAATTTTCACATTTCTAAGCTCTAAAAAATTAATGGTTTCTTTTATTGTGAATTTCCACACTTCCTAACGTGTAGGTAGCGTGTCAATCTAATTAGTACCTTATTGTTTCCTGCACAACAGCACGCTAAAGCAGCTGTGTGCCTTTGTGTGTAGTAGCACCCCAAAAAAAGCACACTGGAGCGTCTTATCACCTGCGTGAGTCATCAGGCAGGCTGCATATCGTGTCCGCATGTGGCTCCCAGCAGCTGCCACATCTCCAAACTTTGTTTTCATTCAGAATTTATGTCTTTTTTGAATCTCTTTTGTAACATTATATTACCGTCAGTAGCTCCTCTGGGTTACTCACATTTCAACCAGCCCAGGTTACGTGAGCTCAGAGGTGTTACAGATGACATTTAGGAGTGATAAATATAAATGTGCTCCCACGTCAGTAGGCTGCATTTCCTCCTTTGCCATGCTCTAACTCACTGTAGCTCCTTCTGATGTATTTTAGTCCATTCAAAGCCTAAACAAACAGGCTCTTTGCAGGTATCTGAGCTGCTGTCACTTACGTGTGATGCTGTAGTAATTCTACGCTTCAATATCAGTGTGCGCTGTTTTATATCACCCCTGTGCAGAGATTACAAATCCCAAACCTCATTCACTGCAGTCACACCTTTGGAAATTGCTGCTGGTTTTGCTCCTGTTCACATGATATCAGAGGATGCAGGCAAGTGTGATTATAGGCATCAGCTTCACTGACTCATTTTTCCTGCACTGAAGAGCTGATCAATATTTTTCAAAGTAACAGCTTTTAGATGTTTTTCTTCTGCTATATTTGCAGTAAAGGTAAAAGAAAAAGAAGCTTAAAGCCCTGCTTTGGTTTTAATGAGTACACTCTGATCTTGAAAAATGCAGGCTAGCTGGATAAAGTTGGAAGGCAAATACACTACAAAATAAGTTCTTGGTTCCACATGATGTCTCCTATAAAAATTGCTACAACCCGAGGGTCCTTTTAAATGTAATAGATCCTGTCGTCCGGTCATTAAATCCAAACATTCCCTGAAAAATGGTCTCTTGCTTTGTGTTGAAACTGTCTCCTTTTCTAGTTCAGCTGAATACAAAATCATAATAGTAGTAATAGTATAATATAATCATAATAGTTCGTATTTAAAACACAGTTTAACCTCTCTTTAGGAAGCCATGCCCAGCTCCTATCACCCTTATGTTTACAGCAAATAACGTCTAAGAGACATGAGAGACGTTGTCTACAGTAGATAAGCAGTACTGTCGCTAATGATGTTTATATTTTTTCAACCACTCTTAGCTGATATCATGTGCCATTTTGCTCATAATCATTACTAGAATCTAGCCTTTACTAACAGATATACCATGCAGGATTTTGCCATGCAGAGAACATGCCCCCCCTTTAATATTTAGGACATGTGTATTCTTCCCCCTCAATGAAAACATTCTATTTTGATGAAATTTAAGACATTTTTACCTCAAACAGAAGCAGAAAAGGCACAAAATTGCGCAGAAAAAATGCCAATTTTTGCAACAAAACCTACACCCTTGCTTTCAATCATCACTTAAAGGAGTAGTTCCCCGCTGGAGAGATAGTGTTGTCATTAAACTAGGGTATCCCTGTGGTAAAAAGGCACAAATAATTTTGAAATTGGCGCTATATGACCAGAGAAAACACAACACGTAAGTATGATGCCAAATGTATGTGAACCTTGAACTAATAACTAAGGAATAATCTGAAACCTGTGGCCGGACCAGTTGGAAACCATCGATCTAACATGTTTCTAAAAACATTTGAGGCGAGAAATAGGCAGCTCAGTAACAGAATCTTGGTTTATATTTTAACAACACTGCTTAGTTTTAGGGGCGGCACAGTGGTGTGGTGATTAGCACTGTCACCTCACAGCAAGAGGGCTCCTGGTTCAATCCCAGGAGGGAGCTCTTCCGTGCGGAGTTTGCATGTTCTCCCTGTGTCAGTGTGGGTTTTCTCTGGGTACTCCAGCTTCCTCCCACAGTCCAAAGACATGCAGGTTAATTGGTGACTCTAAATTGTCCGTAGGTGTGAATGTGAGTGTGAATGATTGTCTGTCTCTATGTGTCAGCCCTGTGATAGTCTGGCGACCTGTCCAGGGTGTACCCTGCCTCTCACTCAATGTCAGCTGGGATAGGCTCCAGCCCCCCATGCAACCCTTAGGAGGATAAGTGGTTAGAAGATGGATGGATGGATGCTTAGTTTTACTGTTTAATCTCAGTTTTTTCAACCTCCGTTTCCACCATGCAGGAAACTTTATGGCGCCCACTTCCTGTTCACAGACTCTCACTAGTACAGCTAAACAGTGCACTAAAATATGTTTCTAAAAATGTTTTAGGTGAGAAAGAGGCAGTAATGTCATTGGTTTATATTTGGTTGGCATTGTCTAGTTCTGACTTTTGAGTTTGGGAGTTTAAGAGGTAGAGAGAAAGAGGAGGGCACGTCTGTTACTTAATCCTCTTTTATACTCTTTGTGTCAGTGGTGGCTGTATCAGAGGCAGGCAATATGAAAATGCTTAAGTACAGCCTGTAGTTTGAGTGACAGCCAGCGAAACGGACACATTTTGTGTTATTGGAAGGACTTTTGCAAGGAGGGGAACATGGAGATGTAGGTACTGCTGCGTTGGAGGGGAGTTTACCACAGCTCATTTACACAATACCCACACTGTCAAGATACAAAGCAGATTGAAACTCGGCCAAGTACCCTTTTATGACCCACTAGAAGTGTGTGGCAGTGTATGATTCTGCAGAGACTCTGCTCTCTGCCTATATTTTCTTCTTACTATCTGTGTTCAGGACATTAATGGGTGTGTACCCCCACAGCATGAAGGTGAGATAAGGGCTTTATGAAAAGGTAGCGACCAGGTGACTGACCATAAGCTGAAAAAGAAACTCGCATATCTAGCCAATCAAAAGTGAAACTGGGATTGGCTTTTACTTTCACTTTTGCTGGTGAGCATGTTCACAAACAGTAACCAACAATCCTGCAAAGTATACCTTTAATTAGAGACAGAAACATCAGTGTTTGTTCTCACTTTCTTCGCATTTATTAACTTTTACAGTCACAGCTACAAACTGAGAACTTTTCTGTTTTTTTTTAGGGAGTGAGAAAAGGTAATCTGAGGTGTTTGAGTGAACAATAACATAAGGACACTATCTGTATTTCAGTACAAAAACTATTTCCCTCGATAACTTTATTCATATGAAGACAGAAAAGCTTCTGGAACAATATTTCGACCTTTGTGAGATGCTACAATTTTACAATTCAGAGTCTCAAAGCAAACAGAGCTTGTATCGTCTTTTCAGCTCTTGTAACAGATGGTACAGTCAGTGAACAATGTGGAGTCAGCTCAGAGGTTAGAGAGGCAGGCCTGTGACCAGTTACCCGTTGAAATCCCTCAACCAGCTTGCAGAGTGTCTGCTGGGAAGTAAATGAGTGCTGCTGTTTCGTCTCCAAACGACTTAATGAGCAGCAAACAGCAAACAGTAGAGGACTGTGGTTACACTGTGCTTTAAGCGTGGGTACCAATGCCACTGTAAAGGTCAATATACCTACACACACAATGTGGCTGTGGTCGAAACATATGCAGGCACCACAAGATGTCTGTCATTTGTAATCACCACTCATTCATTAACAAATACTGTGTAACATCAACAGATTGAAGTGGTGTGACAGGTCCAAATCTATTGGCAAGCGACAAACCCAGAATAGAGAGACACTGACAGAGCTGACAGCTTGTATTTTCACTGAGTCATTCCTGAATATCATACTGTTCAATTTTATATTAGTTAATAATATCAGCTCCATTTCATAATTTACAGATTCGCAGTTGGCGAGCGGTGGATTCTGAGCAACAGGAATCGTGAACATTGTGAAATTATAAAGGTGTTTATCAATCCAGTAGTGGAAAAAGCAATCCTTGATGATAAGCTGCACGACTCAATATTTTTATACCAACAATGGATCAAATCCAGTGTTGGGCAGTAAGACGTTACCAGTAATGCTACAGTAATAACATTACTTTTTCCACCTGTTGCTGCAGGTAGTCCAACTAAAACTTTTTCCACTGGATAAAAATGGATACAGCATAGTATGTATTTTTTTATTATATAAATTATTTATATTTCAAGTACAAAAGAAACTTTTGGTAGCCCACTAGAATAATAACATTATTTGCTTTTTAAGACCACTAAAGACATTTCGCTGCAGTGAAAATGACTGAATTGAGATGAATGGACTGAAAACTTTATCTTCTTAGATAAAACAGATGCTGACAAAGTTTTCCATCAGGGACATTAAAGAAAGGCAGTAAATCTTCATATATTACGATGTGAGTTATCACAAAACTCTTAAAGTCTCAATAATATTGTATTATGACTTCAGTATCATAATAATATTGTATTGTGGGGGCTCTGGTAAATCAAACCCAAAGTATTCATTTGCCTGTAATTTGCAACCTCACTGCTAAATGCAGCCAAATCCTAAACCCTGCTTCTCTAACATAAAATGTGGAAAAAATAACAATAAAATGTACTTAAAGTTTCAAGAGTACAAATATAGAGATGTTGAGAATGTTGTAGGTGGTTGAGGTCAAGCTAACAGTAACCACTCTATATCTTACTATATAATGATGAAAACTCTGTGTGTGTGTCTGTGGGTGTGTCTGGTCCACGTATTTTTCTCCTCACTGACTTGGTCAATCCATGTGAAATTTGGCACAGTTGTAGAGGGTCATGGGAGGATGCGAATGAAGCAATATTACATCAATTGGCCAAAGGGGGGCGCTATAGCAACCGATTGAAATTGCAAACTTTGAATGGACATATCTCATG
>NC_065517.1:15499811-15502669 GCF_006386435.1 Epinephelus moara
AAAATGGCTAAAATGCGACCGATCGCTGTGGCTCCCCCTGTGGCCCAATGTTAGGTTTTTTTTTTCTAATTTTTGGTATGACTAAGTCATGGTATGGTATGCTGTACATAATCACGCAAACTGTCAGTGTGTCATTCTGTCAGTCAGTCAGTCATTCTACCAGTGCGCCCCACTTTTAAGTCCATACAACATATAAACACTTTAACTATCTGCCTTTCAACGTGCTACCTCAACTTCTAATGTACAGTTTTAGCCCACTAACTATCCCACTATTGGCAATGGTACTACTGTACTTTCAATAAAGCAATCGTACTATCAAATTCACAAAAACTCTGTCTGAATACATTGCTCTTCTTAATGGGTTCAGTTGACTATTTAATCTGCAATTTCCTCTGACCTGTATCCCAAACACATACCATGTGAAACTGTGCGTGGGCAACTGTGCACTCAATGGGTATGGACTAGTATTGTTTATTATTTAAATCTTTACCAAAACAAGAAGGGCGCCACAAATAAATGAGTGTATGGGAAATCTTGATGTTTTATGGGTAGATGTCCTGATCTTCTGTAATTCTGTAAGCTGCAAAGTAACCAGTGAATAGAAAATGAAGTGCTGCAGTACTGTAAATATTCCCTCTCAACTGCAGCAGAGTAAAGATGCACAATTTAACCAACAATGTACTTTGTTACTTTCTACCTCTAGTCTCCATAAAGAGAGTAATACTTCTTTCACCCTGGGGAAAACAAGCTTCACAAGGACACCATCTTTATGGCTTTAGATGAGCCCCGAGCATGATGATGCAGGATCAATTAAAACATACAGCTGTTCGTTTTCCTCGGGCTTGAGCAATAAACACTGATTAAACAAAGACACAGCAATCTGAAAATGAATCTTGTGGATTTTTGTTTTCGTGCCCGGCGAGCTCACCATGTGATCCCCCTTCTGTTGGACGTATTATTATCTAGTAGTCTACCATTTTCCGTTCTTTTGTTTTTCATCAAAGCAGGAACACGTTTATGACTGTATGTGTGTCACGTTTCAGGCTGAGGTGTGGTTTATAATCAGAACCTGTGTTTAGGACACTGCCCTGTATATCAGTCTAACCTTGGAGTCCGTGTGTGTGTTTGTGCGTACTCACAGCCAGCATGCGGTTCTTGTCCTTCTCGGCGTTGTTGAGAGCGTTCTCGAGGGTCACTCTGTGTTTCTTGGCGACTTCCTCCAGAGCCCGAGCCTGGCCGTCCTTCATCTGGCTAGCCTCCTCTTCGGCTCGAGCTCGCATATTGTTCATCTCCTTCTCGTGGGACAACTTCTCCTCACGCAGGGTCTGACGGAGACAGGACATAAATATGCATGCACACACACGTTTAAAAAATATGCTTAGATGTCAGTGTTATGATATATGGTACACAGAGAGAGCGCGGGCTGACATTCATCCCATATGCTGTATTTTTCAGCCATATTGTCAGTGTGTACTGAGTGACAGCCAAGGTGTCAATCCTGCATCCTGTCTGTCTGTATCTGAAATGTTGTCACCAAAGTCATATTTGTTATTCCTGAAGCACCAAAACCCAACAAACTTAAAACAAAACATTTTGTACCAGCCTCCATGTAGGAGGGGGGTTACTGATTGTGGATCTATGGAGCCTAGAATCCGTCTGCCACATAACCTAACCATCATTCTGATTCTAGATGGAGTCTTAACGCAAGTTGGTGTTTGTCAGATGTTGTTTTTAGCATCTGGAGTGACAGATGCAGTGAGTTAGTTACTGCCTGTCAACCTGAAAAGAATGGCACTTGAAATTCCAGATTTTTTTTTTTAAACAATAGGCTTTTTTACACATAGATTGTGCTATAGACCCTTCTTCAGACCGCATTTGCATTTCTACGCAGAACTAAATAACAGCTGCATCAAGCTGTTCCAGTGTGTGATTTTAGACAGCAGGCCGGCATCGCGGAGGCATCGGCTTCTAGTGTGACATATAACAGATGCATTAGCAGTGCTTTCTAAATAATAATAATGGCATAATATGGCAATAATAATCATTTGCTGTCCCTGTTATATGGTGGCTGATCCCATCTACTGCTCAGAGGGTAATGAGCTCTCAGACCTCATTGTTTTTCCAATTTGCAGTCCTTTTCTTCATCTTTAAGTTAGCTGCTAACTGATTTCAGCTGCTTTTTAAATCTTCCGCGGTGAGTCGCACGTAGGGTTGGGAACGATTAACCGATACGACCGGATATCCAGTTTGACAAGCGAGAGATACGGCTGCGTCGATAGCAGCCTCCTCAATTGATACGAATCAGCCAAGAATCCTTAGATGAATCGATTGTAGAGTCATGGATTTGGGTATCGCAGCAATCGGTTGACTGGCTTTAACAGTTTGCATCTCTAAAACAACGTGAGAGCCGACGGCATGCTCCATAGCAGGCATTACTGACAACGATAATGGATGTAAACATCAGCGCCAGCTTGACCGGTGGAGCTGAGGAACAGAAGCTAATGCTGGTTGAATAAACCAGGGAGCAGCCAAGCCGCAGCAGAAACTTAAGGCGAATCCTGTCGGTTGTGGGTTGAACGGGGGGTCACAGACACAGACAGAAATACGTATTCCTGTCAAATACAGCGGCCATAGTGCTCCGCGGCGCAAGATAATGGCTTACCGGCGACCGAGAAGCCTGGTCCAAGAAGTCTTCGTCGGTGTCATGACTGCCCAGAAATACCTGAACAGCCGAGCCGTAGCAGCACACAGGTATGTGACGTGTCAGAGGAGAAACGAGCCGTTCACATTTCCACAAACCTCACCGCACTTTAGGGACTGTTCTTTACTTGTCAGGGGAGGAGGGTGGCTGGTTGATT
>NC_065517.1:15502884-15508370 GCF_006386435.1 Epinephelus moara
GTTGTTTGTCTTTTTATTTTATTTTTGCCAGTGCCATACAGCAACAATGCTTGGGGATGTGGTCTTTTACAAATTTGAAAATACTGTAAGAATGTCACTTTTATAGAATTGGCTTCTTTATTTTATAATGTATGATTAATGTCTACATCAACAAATGTTAACCATAGAATCGTATCGAATCGAATCGTATCGAACCATATCGGTCCTACACTGTATTGAATTGTATCGAATCGTTCTGTATTAACGAACCATATCGGTCCTACACTGTATTGAATTGTATCGAATCGTTCTGTATTAAAAATATATCGTTTTTGAATCGTATCGTAACCCGTGTATCTAGATACGTATCAAATCGTCTATCACAGAGAGATTCCCAGCCCTACATGTATATTGTACCTTTTACACGGAACAGAGAGGCGGCATAACAGCATGAAATTACCACCTTGAAGAGGCAGTGTAAAAGAAGCTTATGTTCTTGATTTCACAAAGAAAGAAACAAAAGCAGACTTGTTTCTCCCGTCTGTCAATGTTGTTGTCTGAAGAACCAGCCGCTAGCAGATTTTAATCAACTGTAGCTATCTGGCTAATTAATGCTAACTCAGTGAAGCAGTCAAAAATGCCATCTCTAGTTCTCAGCTGACTTATTTTAAAACAAAAACTGTGTAAAAAGGTCTTCAATACACACTTGATGGCTACATACATGATATAATGCTGAAAGATTATGACACAAAGCCAGTATTCTCACCAGTTGCTGATCCATGTGGAAGACATGTAAAGCAATTTCATTTTACTGCCGCATAGTGCTAGTTCGCCCTGATACTACAGTGTAGTTTTATTGGTGAAAAATGTGGTTACATTTAAACAGTTTAGTGTTTGGATGCTAACTGGCTTATAACAGGAAAACATACTGACCAATGTGTTTGGCAGATCTAACGTTATCACACGTTGGCTAAAGTTAGCCTAAATTCTGAAATAGTAGCAACGTGGCTCCTACAGAGTCAATGTGTCTGAATGGGGCATTTTTTTAAGTAACCTGTAACCCCACAAAATAAAGTAATTAGCTAAGGATGTGCTAATTCTTGACCTTGGAGGCAATGCTTTGTTAAAACTGTGGGTATTAAGCTAGTTAGACAGGTATGCTAATGTTTGCAGCTTGTTTGTGTCTCTGCGCACAGAGATTGGCTGTCAGGCTGTGCCTAGTTATAGTCGCTAGGCTATGATTGGACAATCAGTCATTGTGGAAGGGTAAATTGGGAAGATTAAGAGCATGCTGATTAGTGATTTGTTAGTTATTAGTTTGTGGGTAAGTAAGGCCTCAACCACACGTACAATGGGCATTTTTGAAAATGGGGTTTTCACTCCCATTTAATAAGAATAAGAAAAAATCTTGTCCACTTAAGCACCGACTGCCTTAAAAAAATCTCCATCCAAATAGTAAATATGCACAAACACATTTAAAAGGCTGTCAAGAGCGTGCCAAACCAATAGCCAGTGATATAAACCTATAACCTAAAACTACACATAAAAAAGAAGATGATGTTGGCTAGAAGCCTGAAAAAAAGCTTTTACCTGAAGGCTACCTTAAGCTGTGACCTCTGTAGAGCATTCTGACGCCTCAGTTCCTCAATACAGTGAAAGAGTAACTGAACATTTATGTATAGAAAAGTCTTGTTAGCAAGGTGACAGCCTGCACTATTTTGGCCACATCTGCCATTGCGTTAAATGTCTCCTCATTTGTGATACCTTAAAAAACAGGAGACACCAGTACACACACTGACGTTACAAACTAAAAGCTCAGTTCTCCCCGTCCACATGTCAATGCTGAGAAGTTGCTGAAATTCTTCACCCCGCAAGAAGTTTTACAAAAGGTTTTCTTTTTAGTGACCTAAAACAGTTTGTGTGTTCACAGGGGGTCAAAACACAGAAAAAAAGTTTTCAATATAACCATGTACATGTGGATTAGCCCTGAGAGGAGTCGAAGCTGAATCAGAAACGAGCTGTCTCATAGATTTTAAACTGGAGGGATAATAGAGGGAAGTGGTAAAATATAGGAATGGATAACAGCCAAAAGATGCGGCTCAGAGGGCACAGAGGAGAAAGAATGAAGTCCTGCTGATTTAAGTTGTTACCGAGCGCCATATATTGTGTAACAGACAGACGAGCAGACAGGCAAGAACAAACGCCCTCTGTACCCGGCAACAGCGCGCTGGGTTTGTCATTGGAACTTTGGTACAGCATGAATCAAGGATAAAGTCACAGAAAGCAGTGACGTTCCTGAGAAAATGAAAATAAAAATATAATCTGCAGCCCATTTACTTTGAGTTTAATCAGGGGAGCAGCTGTTTCTTCATTGCATGGGTTTAACAAATTTTTAATGAGCCAAACTGCACCAAAAAAGCCACATGGGACCAGTGATATCCATTACTGCAGCTGACATTAGGCACAGTAACAGACCCCTAAAGTAAGCCAAGAAACTCTCTGTGAGAATGTTTGCTCTAGTGCATACACAGATTATCTGTCTACTAATGAGATGAGATTCAAAATCTGTTGTAGGTTTATTTTTTCCTCTCGATTTCTCTGTTGAACAATATACTTCTGGTACTCTGCTGATCATAAAAAATAATGTGTTTTTTGTGCATAAAGATGCAACCCTTTATTGTGAGGCAGTTCAGATTCTTCAGGTTTCTGCTGCACTACCTGTCATTGTTTTTGGCTGAGGTGTTTCACATTTACCAAAACACAGGGTATGACATAAGCACATGGATAATGAAAGGACTAACTACTAGGAATGTCCTGATTAAGTTTTTTTGGACACAATCACGAGCTGAGTTGTTTAACATTGGGTATCTGCTAATGCAGAGTCCGATATGATACTTGTATTTACTATAATGAAGCAATAATACGAGAGGGAAGGCTGTTGTACTGAATATCATGATTCGGTCATAGGCACCAAGCCGCAGATACAACAGCACGACCTCAAGATCGATATTGCTTTTATAGATCAAACACCATTTATTAGATGACAGATAGCGACAATAGATTATGATTTGTTTGCTCTACCAACACAAATCGTTCTGTAACTAATGGGACTGAACTGTTGCCTAGCTCACATAAATGTTCCTGCACAATAGTATGAGCTAACTAATACGTCTAGCTAGCTAGCTAATACGTCTAAACTAGGTCGTATTAGTCAAGTCTGAATTATGGCAGAGCACTTGACACTTTTGAAGAGTATCACTCAACAGATATCAAAAAGTCTCACATCATTTTCAATTCATGCTTCAGCAAAAGGCTTAAGTTATCTCCATGATAACACCCTGCAGAGACCCCCTACGTTTTTTTACACTATGAGTCTATTTCTGTCACATTCAGTTAAGCGGAATCTGGACAGACAGCTGTGGAAATCAAACAAACATCCCGCTGTATATGTGTTTTAATTTATCAAGCGTATCTACATTGATTGATCCGCTCCCAGTCTGTCTGTGAGAGGCAGATTCCCCTCTCTGCCTATAATGGGCTGAGAAATAAAACCAATGAAACAATCAATACAAACACTGTTGATTCCTTCATGTGCGGCTGACATGAGAAACATTTTGGTTCAGAAATGTCAGCTGTCAGTCAGCCTGGTGAAGGCAGTTTGGCCGGCCGCTGTCCTCTCAGCTCCTCAGGAGCTGCTGCTGACAGACGGCTGCTTCTGAGGACAGAGACGCTAAATGCGGGTCAGAGTCGGTGTGGATTGAAAACTGCTATCTCCATAACATAATTCAAGTCAGTGGCATGTCTTAAAATATGTCCATCTTTCTGGTGCTGTTACAATCTAAGGTAATGTTCGATAACAACCAACTGGTAATGTAATTAACAGTTTAGAACACCTATAAAGTGGAGTGATACGTGTAGTTAAAAGTCCCAGTGATGCTATACTCTATACCAGCCCTCATGGAATGGGTCTCGTCCAATCAAATTACTTGCTCCAAACTAACTGTTGTATTATGTCGATTAAGGTTGCTGTAAACCTTGCACTCTCAAGCAGCACATTAACAGTTAAATTTGATCAATGAGACTCATCGACCAACATATAAAGCCGCTTGCTATGGAAGAACACAGTGTTCTCTCACTGTCAACACACTTGAACCCAACACACCCATTCTATACTTAACTTGGCCTTTACCAGTCATTTAAAAACTCATGAGTATCTGGCAGATTATTAAATCTATCAAACACTGGCAACAACATGAAAAACCTTTAATTTCCCACCAGGGATCATATTGCTGTGCACTAATTGCTCCAAACCAGTGGGCTGTTTTGGAAATCTACCAAGGAACAACCATCAGACTGGTCAAACTGAGCAAGACTGCTGTGTTGTCATATGGCCAGACAAGCCTGAGGGGGATAATATGAACAACGGGGCAGGCAAACATCTTAGGAGGTTAATTTCTCCTTGTGCACGGAGAGGACAAAGAAAAATAAAGGAGGCAAAGATCAAGAAACATAATTGAGGAAAAGTACTGTTGATAAGGAAGGAAAAGAAAACCAAAGCCTCCCATTAATGTAATGACTTTTCCACAACGTTCTATAATTAAGTCAGACCACTAACATTATCTGAAATGTTCTTTCCCTCCCAGCTTGCTAATGTTGCTTATTTCCAAAAATCACCATTTAATTGCAAAGAACTTGGTAAAACACTTCACAGCGGAAAACCCACTAATATCACCAGATTTTTATTTTTTTTTAGGTTAGTAACCCCCAGCGACGGTACTCTCATCAACAGCCAGATTACTGTGAGTAGTCCACTAAAGTCAGAAATCACGGGAGCACCGAGGGACTCTGCTGCCACCATAACGGGAAGGTGCCGTAAAGTTTAAGTGGTGCGAGATCTCCTATTATCCCCAGGAAGGCATTCAAATTCACGACAGCCTCGCTCAGTGGGAGAACTCTCCCGGCTCCCAGGGGATTACACTGCACAAATGTCAGAGATAAAGGGATGGGAAAACACACATGAAGCAGCAACACTTGACATTTACCGTCGGCTGTGGTTGCTCTGCTGACTACACTGTTTCTTAAATCATCTGACCTTTAAGCTTCTTGGTTTTTAAAAAGAGGAGCATTTTTTTCCCCCGGAAAGTTGACAAATGCAGTGATCGACAGTTTTGACCCTTTCAACAGTTTGATGACTGCAGTCCATTTATGCTGCTTTTTATGAGAGGCCCTTTGAGACATAATTCATACTTGGTTTCACATGTAACATCATAGTCTCATACATACACCACTATACTCTCACACAAACACTACTATACCCTCTTACATGCACAATCATACTCTCATACATACACCACTATACTCTCACACAAACACGACTATACTCTCTTACATTTATCATCATGTTTTCTTTTATTTACTGTCATACTCTTAGTGTAACAGAGGATAATATTATATGTATGTAAGTATGATAGTATGTACATGAAAGTGGCAGTATATGTAAAACAAAG